>NC_133480.1:3891564-3918919 GCF_025370935.1 Choristoneura fumiferana
TACTTTTTCAATTTTTTTTTAGTTATAGTTTAGTTGTTAGTTTGTTTACTTTTATTAATATTTTTAAATTAGTCCAATTTATTTATTATTGTGTTCTAATTATCATTAATAAAATAAACAAATTATTCAGATTTATGACGATAGACAATGTCATATCCCAAGTTCGGAAGCATTGTTCACGACTTTGCCCAGCATAATATTACCTTTAGGGTTGTCACTCCAGACATGTTAACAGAGAAGCATGCATGTCTGATTTGCAGCGTCTGCGTTAATCTTTTCCTCTGTCTAGGTTATACAAGGTGTTAATGAAATAGCTTAAAACCGTTTTCAAGATTTTTTCATTTTTTATCGTAAAAGAACAGTATTGTTGACTATATAAGTAAATCATTATTTCCGAATTCTAGAAAACAAAAACTTATTTTTCAATCTCCTTACCAACAGTTTGCACGATTGTATAACTCTAAGATAACTAGATTTTATGATTTCACAATTAATGAATAAAAAGTAATTATGAATTAGCCTATTATTCACAAAAAATAAAAAATACCTTTATCGTATTGCTACATTTTTCTGAATTTTTCAAATGCGATTTTTGCAATTTTTATTTTATTTTTGTCCCTTTTGTTTATAAGTAGCGATATGATACGTTCATTTTCTAAAGGTTTTAAAAACATTAAGTATTTTCCTTTAGGCCTCGTCAAAGTTAGACATAAACCAAAATTGACAACCCTAGCTAAATATAGTTTTTGTGAATTCTTTGTATAGACGACTCAAAAAAAATTGGTCACTTTGCCCACTAGTGTTTGGTAAGAAATGCTAAGTCAAAAACGACTAAAAGTTGTATCCGATGAGATCATACTTATTCTATATTAAGTTACATGATAATGAAGTCAAAAATACCAAAGTTATTAGGGTTTTTACAAAACTGGGCAATGTCGCGAAAAAAACTTTTTATGGCCAGCCATTACGACAGACATTTTCACCAACAAATAAACGTATTTTGGCTGTAGTTCCTTAACACACCAAGAACAGTAGGGAAAGCTGTAAACGTGAAAAATCATGCAATGCTTGCAAAAAGCGGGCAAAGTGGCCTGGTTTTACGATAGGTAAGTAAGTAAGTGATCCGAAACCGGTTACATTTTCTTTCTTTCGTTTAGAAAGTCGACGAATATATATGAGATTAAATAATAACAATTTTAATTAAAGCATACCGACCTTACGTATTTAGTTTATTTAATACCATCATTATGTAAAATTTCTTCCATGAAATCGGAGGTATCCAATACGTATTTATTTCAAACAAATAATATCAAAAGCTAAGCCGAAGCCCTTCGAGAAAATGTAGATAATGTGCTAGTTATTTTTGTCTCTTAACGCCAAGAATGGAATATATTACGTTACATATAGATATCTAATAAATCAATTTGAAAATCCCAAATACTTTGGTAAGTTAACTATATTAAGTAGGGTCATGTGTACAACAATGAAACTCAGGTACACAGTGAAACATTGCGATATTTCTAAAGTGCCACCCTGCCAGATCGTGCACTATATCGCGTAAGGATACCCTTGAGAACCCCCCACTGTACCCCAGTTTGCACTGGCGTCACGTGGATGAACACGTGTTCTGGGAGCTTTTTAAGTATTATTGACACAAAAGTAAGTAATAAATTCAATATATTTGATACTTTTTTATATTAAACGTATTTCGTAGATTATTGTGGACCAGATCGCGTGTTAAAATGGCACAATTTAGTAGGCTAAAATTTGAGGTTGATAAAAAATACCTTAGGTAATCAACAATGAAACATTTACGCATGGGACACACCTAATAAGATTGATTAAAGTTAAAGTAATTAAAACTGTTTGACCATATTCGTGCGTTTCTTTATTAACCTGTTACATAAATACGTCCCAAAATTATGAAATAGATTGTATTTGTTTTCACGTTTGATTGTTAAATATGTAGTGTTTCATTCTGTACACCACTGTGGACACAGTGAAAATTTTCCCATTTTTACTTTTTATTTTTTTCATGACCAACTCACATTCTTAAAGAATACTGTATATGTCACGTGATACCCAATAAAATTACCTAAGTTCAGTAAAAAAATCAGACTTCTATCTGTCAAAACAAAAGATTTATGAATTTTATGTTTCATTGCTGGACACTTGGCCCTACACAGTGCATTTAATCTTTAGGTAGATACAATACATGTGTCTTGCTGCACATTGAATGGCGCCGCTCTCACTGGCATTGGTAACAAAAAGATGCATTTTTTAAATCTGTCATTCGCAAACTATGCTGACCAAGGAATTAAAGAAAATTGACAGATTTTGAATCAGTAGATATAACGAAGTAGGTAACTAAGAATAAGTAACTATAATGTACAGAGAACTATGACTAGTTCGATTTAATTTTATACAGTGTGGACTCCGCTCAGGGTGAAAATATAATATCGTCACTACTTTTAAAAAAGCTCGTATCTCAAAATCGAAAATTTTCTGAGTGAAGTTTATTAACGTTATTTCAAGGGCCACTTTTGTTAACGTATGGATTTGAGAAACGAGATTTTTTCAAATTAGTGACGATATTGTTCTAAAAATACCAGTAGCTACTCCCTCCTACTCTCGTAAACACTACTTTTTCCGCCGAATCCAAGTTTTGTTTTCCAAAACCGAAAACGAATACAAACATCAGTATATTCAGTATAATGTGCGCGTGTGCATGTTTGCGTGTGTAAATACGTGTGCGTGCGTGTGTATGTTTGTTACTTCTTCACGCCGAAACGACGGATTTGCATGAAATTCTGCCATTGGTGATCCTGATCGTCCCACCATGTGTGCACTCATGTTTGTGGGTGCTGACATCCGGGCCCTATCCCATTTAAAGCTGTTTGTCGCTTTGCATGTATAAATTAAAACAAAACCTAACTATGTTTTATGCTAGGCGGCAATCCTTTAACAAAACACACGTCAAAAGTTATAATATTATTGTGCGTTGTGCTTACGCCAGCGTTTACCTTTTAAATGTCCGTTCCAGTCTCTCTAAGAAACTTTTAGGGCTCAACCACTCATTCTACCGTTGCATCGGACAAGTGCACAGAGGTACATGCACTACCAGTTCGCTCTGCTGCACACAGTTTTCCCTGACAACTAAGTATTATAAAGGTCTGAACTAACCCAGATACTTAGCAATGCAAGTAATGCAACTCGATGCAACTAATTTTTATGAAAGTTTTACTCGTTAAGTTCTGCTTTGCAAATATAAAATATTCACGTGGTGAATATTCAATACCTACCAAACTTTTTCTGACGGTACTTTCTGTTGGCTGTACGTACTAACATTATTGACATCCACCAATATTATAATAATACATACCCATTCATCAATGCATACCCACCAAATTTAAAGTCAATCCGACCAGTATAGACTTCATCTAAAGTACAATACAACTTTGCTAAAACTGGACTAGGTATTGTGGTAAACAGACTATTTAGTCTGCCAGATGTAGTAAATAGTATATTCACCTAGACGCACCTCAATAAATATGTCAGCTAAGATCGCATTGCAAAAAAAAGAAAAAAAAAACGGCAGATGCTTAGACGAGAATACTTTCAACACTTCGCTCCCTTCTAAGGCTCGCGGCTCCCTTAAAATTTATTTGTGCAACACTTTAATTTGTCTGTGACGATGGTATGAAGATCATTAGACTACAAAACTGAGACAAAACTATAAGGTAGCGCTAGTCCAATATATAAAATAATTGTACTTCGCACTACTTGCGTATGCAAAACAGGTCATCAAAAGAGCCCCACAGGGACATGTGATGTTTCAGTGTGAAGGATAATTCAATTGGTTACCGTTTGACTCGCTTACTGGCCGATCCTTTCTTCTCACGTGACGGGATCGTTCGCGGAACGTACGGAATACGTAAGCAGAATTTGGCGCGCTAAATTAAAATAACCTAACCAACTTACAAAAGTTGAAACCTCCATGCTCCATTGTCATTTCAAACTTCAATATCCTAAAAACGGCTGAACCTGTTTTTTATCAAACATAGTTGAAAACCACCGCAAAGAAACTGGCTTTTCACGTAAAGAAAACTGCATTGAAATCAATCCATCCGTTTGAGAACTACAATGCCAGAGATAGACAGACAGACTTGAGACAGACAAAGAATCTCAGTAGAAATAACGACAAACTCTGTCAGTCAGTCAGTGACATAAAGTGTCAAACTTAAACAGTTATTCACTGCAGGGCTACTACGAAACTCGAAATTCGAAGTTCGTGTCGTGCGGTTCCTCTCGCTCTCGTATTAAATAGTGTAAGTGTCAGAGGGACAGCGAGTTTCGAGTTTCGTAGTAGCCCAGCTGGCTATTCAATGAGGGTCTTCTTTCACAGAGGCACAGAATACATATACAGAGGCGAAATATCGCTAGATGGTGTTAGTATCGTGAGATCCGTTTAACGTTTGCTCTTGATTCGTTAAATAACTAACTGAGCCAATCGCAAGCAAACTTTTCCAACTGAATTCAAAGAAGGAGCCGTAATGTAAATGTAGCGTAATTTTACGGTTACCTAATGATTTGCCGACAATTTTTACGCAGATTATTGATTGGCAGACCACGTTTCGCCGAGTAACGGTAGATTAGATTAGATTAGATGCATTTACTACCTTTTGAAAAAATACATTATAAACACATGTCAGTTAATTACAAGAAATTCACAAAAGGATCGTCAAATGTATACGAAAAAATAAATCTTATTACAATAAATTGTCAGCCAGAATAAAAAATTAAAAATTAAATATAGAATGTCAAATTAGAATTCAATTCAATAATAATATAATTAAAAGCAAACAAGAATATACTTAAATCCGCCGATGAATTTGTACGCACATGTATTGTTTCGCAGACTAACGTTTCGTAACTCAACCTTTAGTAGACTATTCAGTTGGCTTGCAAGTCAATAAGCCGAACAACTATTAACAGAAATTCGTTTAGCTGAATAATCACCACACATTTTCAACGTTTGCTCGAACAACTTTTCGCTTTTGAATTTGTATTTATTTTTATTAAAGTAAAAACAAACTAAGTCGCGACGCCAGCAGTTCGGTTCTAGTTGTTGGCCACAATTCTATCTACTTAACAATCCTCCTCGCTAGCGCTCGTCGTCGCACCTAACCACACATTTTGATGTCATGCGATAACTCTGCTTATCGTGTTTCGGCGAACAGTTGTTCGATCAACTGAAACAATTACGAAACAAACAATCGACTAAAAGTAATCTGCATATCGCTATTCATCCTACCAACTACTCGGCTAAACGAATAATAGGCGTAACGAAATTATACCAAACGTTGCTCGGCCAAAAGAAAAATCTGCCAATAGTTGTCTGCGAAACGAAAATCTGCGTAATTAAACTCGGCGAAACGACAGGTCACCTAATTTTACTCAACCTTGGACTACGTTAGCACTATTGCTAATTAAGTAGGCCACAAAGTTTAAATGAAGGGCTGCCTATGGAGGCACCAAACTCGTGGTTTTGTTTAGGCAACATTTATAATCGTATTATGTTATCGTATCGTATTACGTTATAATCCCACTGGGGCACAATACACATTCAAATAATTTGCATCATCAGCCTTTCTTTTATACATAAAAGTCAACGGCGGTATCTAGGTACATCTACTATCTACATTATATACCAATACTGGAACAAAATGATACTTACATTTATTGAATCAGACGTTAGTTGCAGAGGTCCATATCAAGAAGTCAATGCTGAGCTGAAACAATTGGGAGCTACTACGTCTTAAGAACACACTACTTACACTCTACACTGACGCGTTGCGAACTCAATCAGAGCTCATCTTCAGAGCAACACAACCGTTCACCATGCTGCCAGAATGTTAGACTCAAAGTAAAAAAAAAGGACTTAATAACGTATAGCGCTTTGGTCTAATCCAAAGTTTTCATATATGGGGCAAGAACTTAGAGCAACACGGGCTTCCTACTCCCAAGTAAGGCTACTCCCAGGGCAAGAAAGACCGCATCCATCGAGGTGGTGTTAATTAATGATGTTACTACCTATGTAAAAAAATCATGGAATGGAATGGTTAGTAAGGTTTGTAAGGTTAGTAATGTTTAAAGTTTACTTTATGTATAAACTAAACTTATAAAAACACAGGACTCCGAATCTATGTACTTATGTAGTCACAATATTTACGCTGTTGCAAGGACCATTAAATGCAACATTGAGAGACTGAGTTTTTGTGAAGAAACAAATTTTTACCGTTGAATCGTATCTGCCATCGATAAAAACGTCAAATAAATAATTTATTTGGTAGACTAATAGACTGAAATAAAGCTCAGTTGGACAAAAACGAGTATTTCACGACATATAAAATCCGTGAATTGAATTTCTAACGACCGCGGTCGTTCCGTCGCGCGTTCCGCCGCCCAAATATCCTATAAAGTCATTTATAACAAGGCGTCCATAGACTCGTAATAATAATGAAATGGGTGAAGAACGATTCAATATACATCATTTTTAAATACTTGATTAGTACCAACCAATAGAACAAATGTATGACTGCAACTCGCTTTTAGCAGGTATACGTGTGTGTGTGTGTGTGCTGTGTGGGTGTGTGTGCTGCGTGCGGTGTAGGGCACGGTGGTGTGTGTGTGTGTGTGTAGGCTACACGCACAACACACACTATAGTAGGTACCTACCTACTTCAATATGTCTCTTCAAATACCTACTTAACATACCTTGATGATATCTAATAATAGGTTATGCACGCCAGAAATGCTGGGCTGACATCTCATCATCTTCGGTGTGGACAATTTTAAATCCTTTCAGTATTAGCATACCTACCTACATACGAGTACATGAAATACCTCCTACCTACTATTAAGGCTTAGCGGAGCGGAGCGGAGACGAGACCTAATGGACCATTAACATCATGTGATTAGCCGATTCTGCACGTCTGCTCCATTCCATGATCCATCCCGCTCCGCCCACAGGCGCGACCATATTAAAGGTCACAGCTTATTACAGCTACCCGGCACCCGACCAGCACCGCCTCGCCTCGAGCGATTAGTATTCTTCATACGGATTTGTATGGTACCTATGCGCTCACTACATCATCTCCGTAGCGTGCGTCACCGGATCGCCTCACTTATGAGGCGAGGTGTACACGCGTGGACGGCGAGTGGACCACTCGGTGACAGGACAGCCTGCTGCTCGTCGCCATAGTGACTACTAGGAAATTGGTGGACCACGCGAGTTCACACGTTGTCAATGCGGCGTCCACTTGTGGACCACCTGTCGACAACGAGTGGACGCCGAAAGTCGAGGCGGTGCTGGTCGGGTGCCGAGTGGCTCTAATGAGCTGTGACCTTTATGGTACAAAATTTGAGTCGCCGACGGCTTATATTAGGTCATGGGGTCACCATAGCTGAACTAAAGCCAACGCACCACCTGACTTCCTTTGCCAATTTACAAGACGCTCGACAGGAAAAGTGGAGACATGTAAGTGAACGTACAGTCACCATCAAAAGTAGCAACACACTTTCGTACTTTGTCGTTTTACAGCCACGTCCTAACCATGTAAGATTGCCAATGTGTCAATGCGACAGAGTAAAAAATTGATCCGCTACTCTTGATGCTGATTGTACCTACCGACGTAGTTATAGTTCCTAAGTTCCGACAAGGTGAACTCCGTATTGGCTCTCACGACTTCTCTGCTGACATAGTCGCAGGCAAGACGATAAAATTAATTAAATTAATTTAATAAATAGAAATGAATTTAATAATTAATTAAATAGGAACTTACTACTTGCATTTTTGAAATGATCGATTATATTGCTATCTCTACCTCACTAAGGGGCTGTTTCACCATCCATTGATTAGCGTTAACCGACGGTTAAATGTGATACCTCCTACGTATACTGGTACAAGTGACAAATTTCAGATTTTTAGTTTTTTGGCAATTTGTCATTAATATTTCCTTATTTACCTACCACAAAAATTTGGACGGATATTCCTATTAGTTTGGAAATAAAGTGACGTATATGAATGCATCTAACACCGTTTTGCTAATCGGTACAACGTAATATGAGGCAACCGACATGCACCACTATACCGGCACCGATATTGTCGCGGGGCCGGGAAGTCGAGTGTAACTGGCAGTTGCCTCAGTGTACGCGCTAGCCGTCGCTGCGTGCGGACCGTTTAAACTGTTCTACGAGCACATAATTTGATAGTATATATAAAAAAAAACATGTTTGGTTGCAAGACCACAATAGCCGTATTTCTCATAGACAGTCATGGAAACTAAATCCAATGTGAAACCTTTTCGTGATCTATTTCGCTATGATTTCTTTGGCAAATGTATGGGATGTCAACATAACATTGGTAGTACAACGGTTCCACCCCAGTACCAGTACGTGATTCAATTTCCTCGGCTATACTACATGTACGCGTGCTAGAAATATAACATTGCAGTATTACATTGCATTTTGGTAGTTGAGCATCCCCAAAAAGAAGGCGAAGGCATGCATGCTTTAATTAAAATGAGAACAGTAAATTTCAATATACCTACAGGTTGATAAAAAAAATCCTGTACTATACTGTATTAGGGCTACTGATTACTAATACGATATAAGTGGGAAAACATCGAAATAGAAAGTCTTCTTGCGACTCCACTTCCATACAAAACTTTTTTTTTCGAATCACAGTATTTTCTACTTGGATCATTATTAGTATTAGTAGCCCTAATGTGGTTTAAAGTATAGTAAAGGGTTTTAATAACACCCTATACACATTTTTTTATACACAACTAAGAAATGGTACCTGGCTATGTATATGGCGAAAACGGGTAAACCGATGAAGTTATAGAAGTTTCCCAAGACTCAGAAACAGACACAAATTTAAATCTATTGTCAAGAAGACATTAATATATAAGGCGTATTATTAAAATTAATGATTATATCATGGATAGGGAAATTTGGAAATAATTCCGATCCGCATTGGCGAGTGCTTACTACAAATAGCGAATTGAGAACTGTTTTAAATATGTAGTTGTGTTAAATACTTGTGATGTATAGATATCACTAAAATATGATTGTAAATCTGTTTACAAAATATACCTAGGTTTATTGCCAGACTCTTCTCAACAGAGGTTTTTACGAACCGGTGGTAAATTTTTTGACATTCATAAGTGCTTGTTACAATCTAAATTGAATAAAGATATTTTGACTTAGACTCAATATTTCATGTCAAAGCTTGTCTTAAGCAAAGTGGCAATCAGACTCGCGCACGAAGGGTTCCGTACCATCTATACAACTTCATTAGAATTAGCAAAAAAATGGCAAAAAAAAAAACATTTGTTGCATGGGGGCCCCCTTAAATATTTATTCTGATCTATTTTTTGTTATATATATATTATATCGACTACAGTTATACATAATCTGTGAAAATTTCAACTGTCTAACTATCATGGTTCATGAGATACAGCCTGGTGACAGACGGACGGACAGCGAAGTAGTATAAAGTAGTAGGGTTTCCGTTTATACCCTTTGGGTACGGAACCCTGAAGAGGCACAAAAAGCTAAACCGTTATGTGGATACAAATGGGTGCGATGCGATATATGTATCACATGAGGAACCTTTCACAATAAAATATGAGTACACATTTGAACAGGAATACGAATCCATTGAATGTGCTTCCATTAATTTAAAGCACTTAATACAATTACTTTCTTAATAAAACCATTTATATTTCAAGTGAGGTTTTTATAAAGGTATATTTCTGTATTTTGTATAGCACGTTTAAAACACTACTAGCGGTATATTGGTACAAGTGGCATGCTGATGTTAGCGTATAATGATGCCAAGTGATAAAAACGTTTATAAATCAATAGATGAAGGTAAAAGAGCATCTGTTTTATTGTTCATTGCAAGCCATATAAGTATTTCATCTAAAAATTCATATACAATATAAAAATATCGTTAGATCAGTAATCTACGCATTACGCCGTATACTGGAGCAAGTGGTAATTAGCTCAGTATACCGCACAACTACAAGATGTAAATACGCGTATAGTAGTGTATCTGCAATTTTCTCAAAACTATAAGAAATTTCAAAATTCCATGAATACAGGTAGAAAGCAAATATTTTCTTTGGAACCCAATGCAAAATTTTGAAAAGTTATATCATAAATGAGAAAGTTACAGGTTTTGGAACCTTTGAACAGCTCTCCTGTAAATTATGATTATGCACTTGTACCAGTATACGTAGGAGGTGTCGATGTGATGCCGTCTCCGTCTATTCAAACAAAACAAATAGAGACGCATCACATCTAACCGCCAGTTAACACTAATCAATGGATGGTGAACAGCCCCTAAAAGTCGAAACAAACCTCAACAAGCTTGCTTGCTAGTTAACCAAACTTGAAAAACTCCATAGCTCATAACCCTAAATTATGTAAATGTCATAGGACATAGCGTGACTCATATATCGCTATCTCTTTCTTTCTTATTTAATCTGCGTACCTCACTAGCGCTATACAACGTCAACGTTTTTAAACAACACTTTTTAAATTTTACGGCTTATAGCAAATGGCATCGCGTGAAAATGACAGACGAGTTGCTCAAAGTGAAACCTTTTTTTAATTTAATTAAGTTAATTCTCTAATTATAAGCTTAGTCCGTGTGCTTTTTAATGGTATAAGGGTCTACAAACGTTTGTCAAGTGTAATTTTCATAAAGTTTGTACAAAAATAACCAAAACATCCAAGTATCAGATGTTCCATGTATATCAAGAGTTGTTATCAATAGCAGTTTTATGTATTTTTGTTAGATTGCGTGATAAAGTTTGTTAATAAAAAATGACGGACATCAAAGCCCAAATAATGGCACCTGGAAATGGTCTAGTAGACAAGTCCAAAGAGCTTCAGAAGGAAATTCTTATGGAAAAACTAAGATCTAAACATCACAGTACAAAAACTTATCTGAGACGTCGAAAGCCGTTCGCATGGCCCTTCTGGTAAGTGCTTAAAAAAAATCTTAAACCTTATTTATGTTTTGTGTGTAGTTTTAATGCAAAACTTTTTTATAGGACAAGCGATGGGCAGTGGACAGTCAAGACCGAATGATCCTTCAGAAGTGCTTGGATAGTCTGCAACATTGCATCAAAATAAGCTCTTTACAGAGTCTCATTGAAAGGCTAGAATGTCTTTCAAGACAACTCGGGTCAGTAAAAACACATTAACATAAAAATTATGTACTTGGATACTACCAATCCACTTGTAGTAATTTAATTTTTAATTTTCAGGCTCAAGTTTGTTGTGGGCACTTCAGGGGTAAACCTATTTATATCTTCAGACATGTTCTATCTAGAAATACTTGTAGAATCCTCAGGTTCCGTCAAAGATGTCAAAATTCATCATGAAGGAAAGGTATGGATATTTGTAGAAAAGTTGTAATATTTTTTTTTTATTTGACTGGATGGTAAACGAGCAAGTGGGTCTCCTGATGGTAAGAGATCACCACCACCCATAAACATCTGCAACACCAGGGGTATTGCAGATGCATTGCCAACCTAGAGGCCTAAGATGGGATACCTCAAGTGCCAGTAATTTTGCCGGCTGTCTTACTCTCCACGCCGAAACACAACAGTGCCAGCACTTCTGCTTGGCGGCTGGATTAGTGAGCAAAATGGTGGTAGCAATCCGGGCGGACCTTGCACAAGGTCCTACCACCTGCATTATGCCATATAATTTTTCCATGATCATTTATTTATGATAAATAGACCCCAGGTTTTTTTGTCACAATGACATCACATAAGGGTAGATTGGGGAGTAAATGGAACGGTTTTAATTATTACGGCTATATAAATGATGATGATAATGATGATGATGATAATGATGATGATAATGATGATGATGATGATGATGATGATGTGTTTGTGAGAATGGTCCCAAAGACCATCTCACCGTCAAAAAACATCTACATTCAAAAAAACACCAACAACAAGCGAGTGGACACTAAAACCAAAACTGGTTTAACTTAAACCTAAAGAAATTTTTGATTTGTTGTAATTACTAAACTTGTAATATATTTTTTATATAGGTATTAAATTTTAATTTAAAGAAAGAAAATCATTTATTTGTTACAACATGGGACGATGGGGAAAATAATAATAAAAACAAAATACAATAAACATCACATGGTCCCAAATCAAAAATCTGCCGGTCTTTCTTTAGGACCATCTTCACACGCATCATCACCATCATCATCATTTACATAGCCGTATTAACGAAAACTGTTCCATTTACTCCCCAAACTACCCTATTGTGACGTCATTGCGACAAAAATCCGGGGTCTAATGATAAATTTATTAGTTTGATCTTAAAATAACCTGAGGTCAAAGTACACAAACAATATCTTGGGAGACAAAGAAACTGCAATAATATTTACTTTGAAATAGATATTACTAAACTATGTATGTAGTGTGGCCCAGTTATTTTTTTATTTCAATCAAATTTCAGTCACAAGCTAAAAGTATCTGAAAAATGTTTCTGTTGTGGATTGCCTTTGTTGCAAAGAGGAAATAATGTCTTCACTTCAAGATACTAGATAGTGCTGCGTGTATTAACCATTCAAATTATAAAAAGTCTTAAACACCAGGTAGGGCATATATGTCACTGCTATGACTATGACACATTAATTAAGTGTACAAAAAAGTATGCCTGTGTGTAAGTGTGCCTCTATCATTAACTGACTCACCTAATACATATAAAATTACTATAGAAATTACAGTAAATGAGCATATTAGTTACTATGGCATGTAATTAAGAATTTGAAGTATAGCTCCTAAAGGTATAGGTATCATGATTGGTTATTCTGGAGTCTTTTTGTATTTTTTATTTCAACCCCAAATTTGTTTACTTTTACGGGTATCCCGTGAAACCATATCGAAAATACAACTTGAGAATACAAATTATGTTCAATTCTGTCCAGCGGTGGTTGTAGGGGTTATAGCACGCAGCACGGATTGCTGAGGACCTGGTTTCGATTCCCAGCGCTGGTCTTTCTGGTTTTTCTGTGCATCCATGTCTCAGTTTGTATTTTCGGTATAGGTATCATTAATTTACTTCTGAATCATTGTTTATACTGTACATTTTCTTGTAGCGACAAGACAGCAAAACCCCTTTGTTATAGAAGAAAACCTAGGACTTTGAACTATATATTGTTTGATGTACATGATATCTCATTCATGATATACATTTGACAGTAAAAAAATGATAACAGCAAATGTAATTCAAGTTTTTTAAACTACACACACCGGCATAATTAGCGGAACATAAAAAAAAGAGTGAAACCTTTTTCAATTAATGCTGCTGGCTGGTTTTATGACTTTTTTATTTTAGAATAAAATATTTTAAAATCAGAACACTGTTGATCGTCACTTTTTCTGTGATTGTTTTAATTTTATTCGACGTTTTAATCATTTCGAGTAAGTGTGCCATATTACGGGTGCACAATTTTGAATGTAAAGCTCGTATTTTTTATTTAATTCAAGACTTTATGGACTTTTTATGTTCCTTAAATCTTATTCAAGGGTAAGGGAGTCATTATGCCTGATTTAACTCCAACTGAAATTGTCAGGGCACTTGAGATGAGAAGCAGTAATCAAACTTACAGAGATATCGCCAGGATGCTTCGTCGATCTGTTTCAACAATTCATCGCAGTGTCCAGCGATTCAGGGAGACTAATTCTCTCGTTAGGCGACGCGGGCAAGGCAGGAATAGGTGTACATCGAGGAGAGATGACCGTTTTATTCAGCTGCGCGTTCGAAGGAATCCGCGTTTGACGGCTGTGCAAGCAAGAAATTTTCTTGAAGAAGTTCGAGGAGTAGCAGTAAGTGAACGCACGTACGAAGACGGTTCGAAGAAGTGCATTTGCGTTCACGCGTGCCCGCCAAGGCTCCAAAACTCGAGGTACAGCATCGTAGAAACAGGCTCAATTTTGCTCGGGAGCATCGTCTTTGGACCATGGACCAATGGAGTAAAGTTTTGTTCAGTGATGAGTGTAGAATTCTTTTAAATCAAATTGATGGGCGTCAAAGACTATGGAAACGTGAAGGGGAACGATACAGACAGTTAAATTTTGAAACTACGGTGCCATAACGGCGGAGGGTCCATAATGGTTTGGGGGGGGATATGTTTGGGAGCTCGCACGGAATTGGTGGTGTTTGATAGAGGAAGTTTGACTGCTGATCGATACATAAGGGAAGTTCTTGAAGAAAACGTGGTACCGTTTGCCCCCTTTATCGGTGACGGCTTTGAGTTGATGCAAGATAATGCTCGGCCTCATACCGCACTGCGAACTCGCGAGTACCTTAATGATGTGAACATCGCAGTAATGGAGTGGCCAGCAAGGTCACCAGACATGAATCCGATTGAGCATGTCTGGGACTTACTAAAACGTGGGGTGAAATCCCGAATACCCGCTCCTGTGACTTTGGATGAACTGCGAATGCCCGTATTAGAGGGAGGGCAGACACTACCCCAAGAAACGATAGAACAACATCATTCTTAGCATGCCAAAAGGGGTAGAACACTTTGATAAGGGCACGTGGAGGAAATACTCGATACTGATTTATCCTTTTTTTTATCAAATACAAAATGTTTAATTGTTTTTTTAATTTTTTTTGTCAGCATGAAAATTCAGGAATGTTTATTTTTCCGTAATGTTTATTTTTCTCAATTAAATTGCCACCAAATAAATACCTTTTCGTTAAAAAATATGCCATTTTATTTATGATAGCGAATGGCTGTCATTAGTTTTTTAAAATAAAATAATTTCGAAAAATATTTAGTCTTTTTTTTATGTTCCGCTATATTATCGTGTGTGTATAAATAACTCTAAAGTAAAATTTTCTGATGTCCAATAGTAATATTAAAAACGCACCAATATCATCAATATCCATAGTAGTGGACTCGGAATCACCCGGCGGTGGTTCCAGCTTGCTGTACAGTCTGACGCTAAATAATGACTGAGATGTGACAGCACTATATCAAAGTCGTGGGTCTGGCACAGTCTGAAAAAAAAATTAACACAACTGAATCAGATTTCAGTTTAACGCATTCAGTGTCTACAATCCACTGCCTACTAAGTAGGCGCTACTTAATATTATAAATGCAAAAGTGTGTGTGTTTGTATGTTTGTCCGTCGAAACAGAGCGACGGATCGACGTGATTTTTGGCATAATAAATATCAATAAATAAATCTCATGGGACACTTGACACCTATTAACCTAGTCCCAAACTAAGCAAAGCTTGTACTATTGATACTAGGCAAGACAACGGATAACATACTTATTACTTATATGTATAGATAAATACATACTTAAAAATACATATTAAAACATCCAAGACCCAAAGAACAAACGTTCGTATTATTTATACAAATGTCTGCCCGGCCGGAATCGAACCCGGGACCCTCAAGCTTTCATAGTCAGGTTCTCTAACCACTTGGCATCCGTCGTCAAAACTTAAATGTAGTTAATAAATTGAAGGCACTAATTTTTTCTAGTCATCATCAGCCTATATACGTCCACTGCTGGCACAGGCCTCCTCTCAGAACAAGAGGGCTTGGGCCAAGTTTCCCCAAGCGGGCCAGTGCGGATTGGGAACTTCACACACACCATTGAATTGCTTCGCAGATTTGTGCAGGTTTTCCTCACGATGTTTTCCTTCACCGCAAAGCTCGTGGTAAAATTTCAAAATGTAATTCCGCACATGATTTCGAAAAAATTCAGAGGTGCAGAGCGGGGTTTGAACCCACGACCTCTGCTTGAGAGGCGATAGGTCAAACCACTAGGCCACCACGGCTTTTTACTACTAGTGCCCTTTCCATATTATTTTTAAAGTGATGCCTTGGGAGTATCTAAGAATATTTTACTGGCTCAATTCTTCATAAGCTAAGGTAGTTTTTAAAGTAATTTGTAAAAATAAAAAAATCACCTTTGAAACTTTATGTTTTTTTTTAATCTACTCAAATTATGATGACATGAGTTAAAATGGAATTGTTATTTGTTAGACCCGCTATCTCACTAATTCCGAAAAAAATATCACGGTCATAGGTCGAACAGTTTAGCTGCCACTAAGAAATTATACCTGAAATCCGACATTTCTGAAATTTTCACTAAAATGCTCATAGCTCTGAAACAAATGAAAATCGCTGAACATACAGGGGGGTCGATTGGTAGCTCCTGAGGTCCCTTACCTTTGGTCTTCATTTGATCGACCCCCGTATACACCCTATATATTATAAGAAATGTGTGAATGGGTTGCCTGAATAAGTTTTTGGTTTGATGAATCTGATGATATCAATATATGGCGAAAACGGTCCACTAGTTTAGGCTACAGAGGACAAAAAAAATTGTACAATCATACATATGCTCTATAATCATAACTCTCCTTCAGGCATACAGGGAAAAAATGACACAACACACACACACTTCAAAGTCTTAATTAGATTCTCACTTAAGGAGCTGATGCACCAAAGCTGGCAAGGTATCCGGAGGGAAGTCTATGATGTAGGTGCAGATCTTGTTTACCACTTGCTTGTGGTCGTTACGCGACAGTTGCATGTCACTGAAACATTCAATATTGTTAGTACATAATGGTTGCCTGATGAAAATGTTACGCCACCTATATGTTTTTGCCAGATAAATCTATACTAATATTATAAAGAGGAAAGATTTGGATTTTTGTATTTTTGGATGTTTGTTATGAATTAACTCAAAAACTTCTAGACTGATTTAAAAAATTCTTTCCCTATTAGAATGCTCAATTATTCCAAAGTGCATTCCAAAGTCCATCCCAGCCTATATATGTACCACTGCTGGGCACATGCCTCCTCTCAGAACGAGAGGGCTTGGGTCGTAGTTCCCACGCAGGCCCAGTGCGGATTGGGAACTTCACCCATACCATTGAATTGCTTCGCAGGTTTGTGCAGGTTTCCTCACTAAGTTTTCCTTCACCATAAAGTTTGTGGTAAATTTCAAATGTAATTCCGTACATGAATTTTGAAAAACTCAAGAGGTGCGAGCAGGGGTTTGAACCAACGATCCCCTGCTTTAGAGGTGATAAGTCAAACCACTAGGCCACCACAGCTTCCAGCTCAATTATTCCAAAGTGCCATAGGCTATATTTATTACCAGAAAACTATTTTTTTTTATTTTGCCCGTGCGAAGCCAGGGCAGGTCAATAATAATAAATAAAACAAGTTGTTACACAACCATAATACTGCTGCCTACTAACTTAAACATAGCAGCCAGCTGCACAAGCTGTCCCTCCGACCAGTTGCACTGACATAGAGTCCGCACACACTGCTCTTTGTACTCCCCACTGCTCATCTCTGTCCCGCAGTGCTTGACATTGTCAGTGGGTGATATTGCATTCAAACACTCAGGCAATATGTCTTTCCATCTGAAATACAACACAAATAAACAAAATAATAAAATAAATAATTTGAAGAGGATTTGAATAGACTTTGAATAGAGGCTGGATGTGTCCTTAATTTTTTGTTCACTTCCTCATACAGTGTTAAACCGATTTTAAACTAATGATTAAATTAAGCCTGTGAAATTACTGGCACTTGAGGTATCCCATCTTAGGCCTCTAGGTTGGCAACGCATCTGCAATACCCTGGTGTTGCAGATGTTTAAGGGCTGTGGTGATTCTCTTACCATCAGAAGACCCACTTGATTGTTTGCCATCCAGTTGAATAAAAAAAAAAAAAACTTCTATTGGATAAGTAAAGTACTTACATCATATTCACATCTCTGTTATCAACAATAGACTGCACACTTTCATTACACCAGCGGACAAGCTCATCTACATTAGCTCTTGTAAACTCAAGGCAAAGTCTACTTATTATATCTCCACAGTGGGTAAGAGATGTTGACTCCTTTCTTAGTGTTTTGATGATTATATCAACTACCTGCAATCAATGTTTTGCATAGCTATAATGACAAAATATGGGTTGATACAAAAATTACAAAAAAAAAACTATATCAAACGCTGTATCTACTCTGATTTTGGATCTAGCCGAAGAAGTACTGTTCTCTGATAAGCCGTTTAGTAGGCAGTCCACTATTTTGCATCCATCACTATTCAAAATTCGCCGCGGCAAATACTTCAATATCTGCAAAAACAAACGTGTTCAAACTTGATTTCGAGTCAGTTTGTTTGTCATAATGAAAGTACAACAAAATACCACCTGTTCAATGTTTAACTTGCAAAACTCCCGTAAATCGACTCTCTTACTATTCACTCGGCCTAGTTCTTGATATTTGCGAATATCTCATTTATTCCATTTTGTTTTCGTAAATAATAAATTCTCAAACGAACTCATGAAAATGAATGACGTCCCGCCAAAATAATGTGACGGACGACAATGACAGATAGTTAGTACGGGTGGTACGGTACGATCTTGGTACGACGATATATAGTACTGACAGTTGACAGTTAAAATGTCGAACAAAACAATCATTCAATGCCAAGTTCAAAAAATATGGACACGATAAATATCGATATTTTTTATACTTGAATGACTTTTATCTTTTCTGATAAAAAGACAACGGAGTGGATTGATAGTTCGAGGTTTTGTTTTATTCTATTTCGCTATTTTTAATCGTTTTCTATAAATAAAATTAAAACACCGAAATTTATTATTAAGTAATTCATAATTAGTGAAACTCTCTCGACAGAAATAGTGAGAAGACAGATAACAGACAGACACATACTATTATGTAAACTTGGGAAACTAATAACTCAACCACATCCAATTGTGCTGCCATCTATCACGGGATCTTTTTTTTTTATTTATTTATATAAATATTAGATTTCCACATGCTTTTACTTTTCGTAGCCACTAGGTATTAAAAACCTTAGCAGGTTTATGCAATAGTTGGCCAGATCGCGCGGTTTGTTCCGGATATGCGATGCGATATGCAATCGGAGGTTAGGCAGGAAGTAGACGAATGTCAACTAATTCAATGGTTTAATTAGAGTTAAGTTAGAGTCAGTTTCTTGTTCCTTGGTAGAGTTATCGTATCGTACTAACAATTATTAGGTTTTACATAATTTCATCATCATCATCATCATCAGCTGGAAGACGTCCACTGCTGGACAAAGGTAAGGCCTCCCCTTAGAACGCCACAATGAACGACAACTCGCCACTTGCATCCACCGGTTTCCGCCACTCACGATGTCGTCAGTCCACCTGGTGGAGGCCTGCCAACGCTTCGTCTTCTGGTTCGTAGTCGCCAGGACTTTTCTTCCCCAACGGTTATCTGTTCTTCGAGCGATGTGGCCTGCCCTTTGCCACTTCAATTTGGATATTTTTCCAGCTATGTCAGTGACTTTAGTTCTTCGTCGAATTTCCGTATTCCGGATTCTATCGCGCAAAAAAAACTCCAAGCATAGCTCTCTCCATAGTTCGTTGCGTGACTCTGAGCCTCTCTAAGAGGCCAACAGTCAAGGACCACGTTTCAGCGCCATAAAGTCATCACTGGCAACACACACTGGTCGAAGACTCTAGTCTTCAGGCACTGCGGAATATTGGACATCCCGCATCCAACACGATCCCGCAATCTAAAACTGGTCATCGCTCCATCTTGTTGGAGGCCTACCGTCAGCTCGTCTCCCGGTCCGACCCCATCGGCCATCAGTCCTGCAAGCATTGTGCCCCGCCCACTGCTCTTCAGTTTCGCAATTCTTCGGGCTATGTGTCACCGATATTAATAAAACAAATAAATACCCAAGCCAACTTTGAAAACTGAGACACCCTCGACATTGTCGTTTTGAAGTTCAATATCTCAAAAACGGCTAAATCAAATTTTAACTAAACATAGCTAAGAACCGCAAGGTAAATAAATGTAAATGAAGGTTGGTTCACTTCATTTCAAGCTATTCTTATCTATGATATTGGATCCATAGAGCTATCGAGGCTATGACGGACAGAATGACGGTTACATATGAAATGAAAGATATTTAAAATGTGCTGATAAAGAAATTACTGAAATAATAGCTCTAAATGTTGTTTCTCTTTTCAGGTATGGTTTATTTTAGTTATTAATTATTGTTTAGCTTATGTTACGCCACATACTGTGTGAAGGAAAAGTTTATTTGTAATAAATTTCTTATCTCTTTTCAGAGCAACGCAATTTGGCTTTTATTTCACCAAAGGTGCTTAATATTTGAAAACACATTATAAACAACATTTTTATAGCTAATTTACGAACGATGGAGAAGTTAAAATTCAAATTTGCGGTAAAAGCGGGTGAAGATCCCAAAACCAATATAATTTGTATAACTTCAATTACGGATGTCAACAACCAAACCTTTTTATTGCCGGATGAGCTGCAACCGGTCAAATTGCATGATACAATTATAAAAACTGAAGCTTTTGCAAAGGTAAGGAAAACACTACAAAGAAGACATGATCAACGACAAGTATGGATTTCGATGACAACCGAGATCAGTAATGTTTATATAGACGAAGATGGAAATATGCAATTCAAAGGATATTTACTGGAAGAGGCCCCACTAGAGGCGCGTCAGCAAGTCTCCACTACTGGAATTTCAGAGGAGGTTTTAGCAAGAATCTTACAAACTTGTGCTGAAATGAATAAGGATATACCTAAGCCACAGAACGTAAGAAATGTAACAGATAAGTTTGTAATAGAAAAATTCACAAGGAAAACATCAAATGTATTTCAATGGATGACTATTTTTGAAGCAGAATGTACTCGCTTAGGATTGGAAGAAGATTTGAAGAAAATTGAAGCTCTTAGATTATTCTTGGAGGACTCGTGTGTGGACTGGTATACTTCCATGCTTATAAAATATACGATTAACTCAGATTGGTTGATATGGAAGAAAAGCTTCTGTGACACATACGCAGACAAAGGCTGGTCCCCGGTTCGGTATGCATTATTATTCAAATATAGACAAGGTTCATTACTGGAATATGCTATAAAAAAAGAGAGACTTTTATTAGAGATGAATAAAACAATAGATACGCCTACTTTGATGGACTTGATTGCTACAGGTTTGCCACATTATATAGCGGATAAAATCGATAGAAAAACTTTGAAACAGACTGAAGACTTATTTAATAACATCAGAGGCTTGGAACACCTGGTAAGAAAACAGAATAATGGAGTTTTAGGAAAAAATAATGAAAAAGAAGAAAAAGTACGACCATGCGGAATATGTGAAAAAGAAAACAAGGGTATTCGGTATCATCCAGAATCATTGTGCTGGTTCAAAAACATAGGTACCAGACCAAAACGAGAATATATCCGAAGCGTTAATAATTCTGAATTAGAAACAGAATTGAATCAAATAGATCCAAAAAACTAGTATTTCCACCATTAATCAAAATTAAAATAGGCATAAATGATATTTTTGAAACTTTGGCAATTTATGATTCGGGTTCAAATGTATCTTTAATAAACTCAAGGTTATTATCGTGTAAAAAATCCAAAACTGATATAAATATAAGTAATGCCAACTTAAAAACGATTAATGGTGTAAAAAAAACGGTAGGAATAGTAACTTTAAAAATAAAATATTCGATATTGAGAAAAAATTAATGTTTTCGTAATAGATGAAGCAAACTTCGATTATGATTTCCTGATTGGGCTAGACTGTATAGAGCAATTTCATTTAGCACAAAATGAAAAATTACAAATAACGCAAACTATACACAATTATAAAAAAGAACAAAATGATGATAACACATGTCACAAAAATGAAACAATAATTCCTGGCTCTACAGGTATCGTAAGAGACGAAACAATTAACAATAACATATATAAAGTTAACTTTAATGAACATATTGACGTAACCAACTTTAATATTTCCGTAAATCATCTAGACCTTCAGAAAAAAACGGTGATAGAGGAACTAATAAGCAAGTATAAATCACTTTTGCTAAAGATAAGTATGATATAGGTACAGTGCAAGGGTACGAAGCACACATTGATCTAATAATAGATAAATATTGTAGTAAAAGACCATATAGATGTAGTATAGAAGATAAAAAAGAAATCGAACAGCAAATATCGAAACTATTGCAAGAAAACTTGATAGAGGAGTCTTATAGTCCCTTTGCGGCTCCAGTAACAATGGCTTATAAAAAAGAGGAAGGAAAAAGGTCGAGACTATGTATAGATTTTCGTGATTTAAATAAAATTGTGGTTCCTCAATCGCAACCATTCCCACTGATTGACGATTTAATGCAAAAAACAAGAAATTGTAAATTCTTTACAACTCTAGACATAAACTCGGCTTTCTGGTCAATTCCTTTGAAGGTTGAAGACAGGAAAAAGACAGCATTTGTTACTCAGGAGGGACATTACCAATGGACCTGTTTCCCTTTCGGCTAAAAAACTCCCCCTGCCATATTTCAAAGGATATTGAGTAGCATTATAAGAAAACATAAATTATCCGATTTCACTGTAAATTATATTGATGATATTTTGGTGTTTTCAAAAACATTCGATGAACACATTATTCATTTATCACTGTTATTGGAGGCAATTTTAAAGAAGGGTTTAGATTAAAATTCTCCAAGTGCAATTTTGCACAAGACTCTGTAAAATACTTAGGTCATATAATTAAAAACAATACAGTCACTCCATTAAAGGATAACTTAATTGCTATAAAAGAGTTCCCTATCCCGAAAACACAAAAAATGTTCGACAATTTTAGGGAAAATAAATTTCTATGGAAATATATACCACATACATCAATCGTATTAGATCCGTTACATAATTTGTTGCGAAAAGGACAAAAATTTACTTGGTCGGAAAAATGTCAAGAATCCTTCGAAACAATAAAAAAACTTCTTTGCTCAAAACCCATTTTAGCTATCTTTGACCCAGATTTACCATATACATTTACACAGATGCGAGTATGCAAGGTATAGGCGCGGTTTTAAAACAAACACAACAGAATGGAGAAAAAGCCTTGCGCATATTTTTCAAAAAAATTAAGTGATACCCAAAAAAGAAAAAAGCTATATATTTGGAATGTTTAGCTATAAAAGAAGCTATAAAATATTGGCAAATATGGCTCATAGGAAAGAAATTTACAGTTTTCTCTGATCATAAACCTTTAGAAAAAATGAACATTAAAGCAAGAACAGACGAAGAATTAGGAGATCTTACATATTATTTATCGCAATTTGATTTTGAAGTAATATACTCGCCGGGAAAATATAATGTAGAAGCAGACAGTTTAAGTAGAAATCCGGTATTAGAACCAAGCGAAAATCAAGAAGAAAGCTTAAAAGTTGTAAATCTAGTTAAAATAGAAGATATCCTAAATGATCAGAATGAAAATGATGACATAAAAAGAATAAAAATAAACTAAAGTTAAAAACAATGTTTATTTCAAAAAAATAGGAAAAAAAGAAAAAATACTCCTAACTGAGGAATTCAGTAGAAAAATAATTAAATACATACATTTTTACTATTGTCATATAGGAATACAACAAATGAATAAAAAAATAAAACCATTTTATACAGCGACCAATTTAACAAATAACATAAAAAATGTTTGTGATAACTGTGAGATATGCATTAAAAACAAATCAAGAGGAAAATATAAGTTTGGTGTAATGTCTCACTTGGGTCCTGCAAAATATCCTTTTGAGATCATTTCGATAGATACTATAGGTGGATTTGGTGGTTCACGTTCTACAAAAACATACTTGCACCTCTTGGTAGACCACTTCACAAGATATGCTTATATTTTAACTTCAAAAACTCAATCTTCGGGCGATTTTATTAAACTAGTTAAAAAGGTATCACAGGAAAATAAAATTGGTATGATTCTATCTGATCAATACCCAGGTATAAATTCAAAAGATTTTAAACAATTTTTAGATAGAGAAAAAATACCTATCATTTTTACAGCAGTAAATGCGCCATTTTCGAATGGTTTAAATGAAAGGTTAAATCAAACATTAATTAACAAAATTAGGTGTAAAATAAATGAAAAAAAAGATAAATTATCCTGGACGACTATAGCTCACGAATGCACTCAAAAATATAATGAGACTGAGCACACTGTGACAGGATTTTCTCCAAAATATTTATTAGAAGGGGAAAATATTGATATTATACCAGCTGAATTAAAACAAGATATAACACATAACGATTTAATGCGGGA
Source organism: Choristoneura fumiferana (assembly GCF_025370935.1). NCBI lineage: Eukaryota > Metazoa > Arthropoda > Insecta > Lepidoptera > Tortricidae > Choristoneura > Choristoneura fumiferana. The sequence goes on from NC_133480.1 coordinate 3,915,836, forward strand.
TAGACAAGTCGCATTAGATAATACTATAAAATCACATAATTATAACAAGCAAAAATTCGATAAAAACAGGCATAATGTGAATAAATAGTGATTTAGTTTATGTTGAAAACGGAAATCGATTAAACAGGAAAAAATTAGATGAGTTAAAAATTGGACCTTATAAAATTACGGGAAAGATATCAAATTCAATTTATAGACTAGATACAGGACATAATAAATACGAATCTAATCTTTTCCATATAACAAAGCTTGTACCTGTATTTGAAAGTACATAAGGAAATAAAAATGTATAAAAAAAAACACATAAAAATATAAAACAATGTATTATCTCTGAGGGGGGGAGATGTAAATGAAGGTTGGTTCACTTCATTTCAAGCTATTCTTATCTATGATATTGGATCCATAGAGCTATCGAGGCTATGACGGACAGAATGACGGTTACATATGAAATGAAAGATATTTAAAATGTGCTGATAAAGAAATTACTGAAATAATAGCTCTAAATGTTGTTTCTCTTTTCAGGTATGGTTTATTTTAGTTATTAATTATTGTTTAGCTTATGTTACGCCACATACTGTGTGAAGGAAAAGTTTATTTGTAATAAATTTCTTATCTCTTTTCAGAGCAACGCAATTTGGCTTTTTTCACCAAAGGTGCTTAATATTTGAAAACATATTATATAAATTCACAAAAAAAAAATCGCATTGAAGTCGGTTCATCTGTTTGAGAGCTACGATGCCACGATAGACTTACAGACAGATAGATATAGGTGTCAAACTTATAACATCCTTCTCTTTGTGTAGGGGGTTAAAAATTTAACAAACACATTAAAGATACTGAACCCTCGTGTTTCTCCATGAGGTCATGAGGTTCTTGTCATGTCAGAAAAACTTCGCTTACGTAAAGCGTTGTGAAGCAAAATCCAGGCATGAGAAAATAACGAATTTTCCCGAACGCTGCCCATCCGAGTTGGATTCTCGGGCGACCTCTTTGTCGAAGTTGGACCTACCCAACTGGGCAACTTGTCCAAGTAAACATAGTTCAACAACTTCGAGTGCATCGTTCCCAACGATAACCGTCACGGGTGTGACATGGACATTGACATGATTTTAGTCTTGTTCCATGTCATCTTAAGACTCACCTGTAGGGGACGATACTGAGGTCACTGAGCATAGTATTGAGCTCCTCCAGCGACTCCGCCATTATGAACTATATCATCAGCAAAACGAAGATGGGTGATGTACTCGCTGTTGATATTGATTGCCGAACCTGTTCCAGTCAAGAGCTTGAAAACGTCCTCCAACGCATTTGTGAACAGTTTCGGAGAAATAACGTCTCCCTGTTCTCACACCTCGCTGCAGTTGGATTGGTTGTGTACTCTCGTCCTGCAACCGGATCGACATAGTGGCACTGCTTGTACAAACACCGCTAAAGGATATGGCATCGCTGAAGGACTGCAATACAGCCCAGCGTCTCGATTGAATCGAAGCTTTTCATAGTCCACCAAAGGCTAAACATAGTGGCCGATAATACTCCTCGTCTTCTGTATAATCTGGCGAGCGGTGTGAATGTGGTCTATGGTGCTAAGCCTTTACGGAATCCAGCTTGTTCGGGAGGCTGGAAATCATCAAATCTTCACTCGAGACGATTCGTAATGACCCTCGAAAACAACTTGTTACATGACTCAGGAGTGAGATGTCTATAGTTCTTCAATAAGGTATTGTTCGCCTTTTTTGAAGAAGAGCACCACCACACTCCTGTGCATGCTTCTGGCGTGGTACCCTCGAGTATGACGGAATTATAACCTCTGGAGGACTACAAGTACCGGTTTACCACCCACTCTCAGAAGTTCTGTCGTGATTTCGTCATCCCCCGGAGCCTGTTGACAACAACCGGTACTTGTGGTCGTTGTTGTTTTTAAGTTGTTTTGAGAGCCACTCTAATCTCGTACAGGCTGATATCTGAGAATGTCTCCAGTGTAATGACGGGTTAGTTTAGCTCTGGTATCTTGAGCTGCACCTACAACGGGCTTCTGTGTCGAGGCATATAACTGTTCTAAAACCTTTCGAGCTCTCTCAACAACTCCGGTTTCGATGAGATGATACTGCCATCGTCGATCTTCAACTTAGTCATTTGGCTTTCCCAATAGACGAATTCTTTGCAATCACTTTAGAGCCCTGGTTCGCTCAATTGCTTCCTTAATACGTGCAGTATTAAAGGCACGCACATCATGTCACATGGATTTTGAGATTCGCCCTATTAAGTCTGCCATATTCCGAATGTCAGGTGAAGATTGCCAGCCTCATCTCGTTCCGAAGTTCCATTAATTTAATGGTTTCAATGGAGAGCTTCTAAGGTCTCCTCCGGCGCAGAGTCTTAAAGAATTGGGACCCCACGGCTTGAACAGTTTCCACCAGCCCGTTGTTGATCCTCGTCCGCTGTTTTGCATTCGGCTAGGCACTGGCAGCGATTATGCAATACGAGTTGAAAGCTTTCGGGTTCTGGATTTGGGCAGGACAAGGACGGAGCGTGGACTTCACCTGACGTGACCGTTCTAGCTTCACATTAATATTCAGTGTGCCTCTGATAATACGATGATCACTTTCGGTTTTCACCCTGTTGATCACAGAGACATCACTGAATATCGCTTCTTGGTCGTCATAATGAAGTCAATCTCATTTCTGACTGAACCATCGGGCCGATCACGTCCACTTCCTGGGATGGTCGCTTCTGAAAAAAAGAGTTCATCACGTAGAGCTCCTCCTTCTCAAGAAGTCGACCAGCCGCTGTCCCTTTGGTTCCGCTGCCATAACCATACGGCCCCACTTCAACTCATCGCCATTCTGAGTGCCCACCTTAGCATTGAAGTCCCATAACAACGGTGAAGTATGTCTCGGAGAATGTATGGCTTGAGAGATTTCTTCATACATAGCCTCTACTTCATCGTCAGTGTGTGTCGAGGTTGGCGCATTATATACCTGGATAACCTTCAACGAATACCTGTCGGTGATTCTGATTATCAGGTATGCTACCCTGCTTGACACACTATCGACTTTTACCACGTTATTAATGAGGGACTTGCGG
>NC_133480.1:3919542-4055194 GCF_025370935.1 Choristoneura fumiferana
CCTCTTGTGCGCGAGACTTCAAATGTTGGATATGGTACTATTCAATGGAAAAATCAATCGTGTAAACAAATGTGGCGACTGACATTGACACTTGACTGACGACTGGCTGACTGACTGACTGACGTTAGCTCTAGTGATGTGAATGCTGTTTAACATACTTCAATCAGCAGTAAAATAATTATTTTGAGTTTATTCATATTACATTATTTAAGTATTTATTATTTGTATGTTTACAGCTATGATAAAATAGTAGCGAAATGAAAGTACAAGTTTATTTATACCGCCTTATTTTTTTTTAATAAATAACTTCTGTCCAATGGGGCAAAGAGTCAGAATGGCGGGTGTAAGGTGACCCGGGGCTATTGTAGCTGGGGGAGGGATATTGTATCTGAACCGTCTGATGGCATCCTTACGACCCCATTTTCTTCTCGGCCATTTACGTTGTGTTCGTCAGAAGACTATCTTCACACAACACATATGAACATGGAGAGCATGGCGTCGTATGGACGCCATTAGACGGCTCAGATACAATATCCCCCCAGCTACAATAGCCCCGGGTTACCATTATAAATATAAAAATAAAACTATACAAAAACGGCTAGACGGACTTTGATGAAATTTGGTATGTAGATAGCTGAACATCTGGAATAACACATAGGCTACTTTTTATCCCGTTATACCCCAAGATAGGGATAAAATCTCGAAATAACAACCGCTGGAGTCATGAATTTGGCATGGTTGTTTTTAATATAACGTCAATATTACGAATAAGTTAATAGGTATGCTTATGAATACGCTCTACAACCTGAACCAATAAAATTCCCCAATTTGCAGAGCCAGCCATAATTATCGGTAGGTAAGGTTGGTTCAGTCAAATAATTAAATTTTGTAGGTACAGCACTAAATTTCCAGAGACTAGACCGACCATAGACCAACTTCGGTGAGGAAAAAATTGACATGTCAATTTGACAAATATAACGGATTTTCGTCTTCCAATTAATTATATAAAATAAACATATTTACACGATTATTTAATAATAAAATGATTGTTAAAAACAGTGGTGAGTTCATTGAGATGTGAATATGATCGGGATTGGCGTTCAAATGTAAGTAACTACGCAGTAATCGTGAAAAATTGCTTTGTTTACACGATTGATTTTTTCCATTGAATAGTACTTTAACTTTGATAACAACCGGGCGATGTCTGTCACTGTTCCCGCGCGCGCTTAAATAATGATACTACAGTATTATTACAACCGCGTCTGTAAACGTATTTAATAACGATCAAGTAAATCGTATGCGTTTATTTCTCGACTCAGGGTCAATGAGTAATTTCATCACAAAATCTTGTTGTGAACGCTTAAATTTAAAAATAACTCCCGCGCCGTCGATAATTAAAGGTATCGGTCAAATTGAAAATCGCTCATTCGGAATAACACAATTCAAAATTTATTCACGTTTGACTCTCGCTGTTTTTATACAGTAAACGCTCGTGTTATTGACACAATTACTGACTTTTTGCCTAACGCTGAAATTGATAGGACGGAATTGACGCATCTGCAGCATCTGCCAATGGCTGATGAATATTATTACGCACCTGGAGAAATCGATTGTCTCATAGGCAACGAATTATTCCCGCTTTTACTCGGATCTAATAAATCGACCTCACCGAACTCGTCGGTCGTAGGTATCGAAACAACTCTTGGATATGTCGCCATGGGTAAAGCCCAATGTATCTCACGCTCGCTATTCGCCGCAAACTCAACGCATACGCAGTCTTTTGACGCAACTCACCCGCTCTCGCAAAACGCTCACACTCTCGTTTCTTCGCACAATTCTCGTTCTTCTCCGCAAAACTCAAACGCACTTAATTTAAATAGTCAATCGCATCTCGAAATAAATACGAACGCTAAAACTAATGAATCCGCACCCGCTCCTATCGCACCCGCTATTCTCGCGCATAACGCTCCCGCTACACTCTTGCATAATATTACACTCTTGCATAACGTTCCCGCTACAGCCGCACCCAACTCTGACAAAACGTTTTTCTGTCAAACAGAGTCGCTTTCGCTTGATCAATTAACGCACCGCTTTTGGGAAATAGAAAATGTACCCGATAAAAAACACTTCAGCCCCGATGATGAAGCATGTGAAAAAATATTTCAAAGTACTTACTCACGCGATGAAAGTGGTAGATACACAGTAGATCTTCCCTTCAAATACTCACCTTCGGAATTAGGACACTCTTACGCTATAGCTAAACGCCGTTTTTTAAACCTAGAAAAGAAACTCGACTCATTTGACTTACGCGCCGACTATAACGCAACTATACAAACATATATCGATCAAGGTTACTTGTCTAAAGTTCCAAATAATTTTCAAGATGATAACGTCTATTACATTCCGCATAAAGCCGTTTATCGTCCAGAGAAAGAGACTTCCAAAACTCGCGTTGTTCTCGATGCTGGCTGTAAAACCACATCAGGCAAGTCGCTTAACGACATTTTATATGTAGGTCCAATACTACAAAGTAGTATTTTCGAACTGCTGCTCAACCTCCGCATGTTCTCAATCGCGCTAACCGCTGACATCGAAAAGATGTATTTTCAAGTGAAACTCGCGCCTAAACACCATCCGTTTCAACGCATTTTGTTTCGGTTCGACTCTGATTCGCCAATAGAGATCTACCAATTCAATAGGGTGTGTTTTGGTGTGTCTAGTTCGCCTTACCTCGCTATGCGCGTTGTGCGTCAGCTCGCCGCTGACAGTCGCGACACATATCCGCTTGCCGCTTATGAAACTGAGAACCATATGTATGTTGATGATTATGTCAGTTCTATTGACAGCTTAGACAACGCTGAAAAAACGTATGAAGAAATGATTTCAATGTTCAAATCTGGAGGTTTCAATTTAGTTAAATGGATCTCAAATGACAAAGAACTCATGTCACGCATTCCCACTTCTCATAAAAGCCCTCTCGTTGTTAAGTTTGACGATGATCCCAACGCTGATACAAAAATCATAGGTATGCAATGGCAGCCTAATGACGATAATTTTCAATTTAAAATAAACATCGATTTACCGCAAAAATGTACCAAACGCTCGATTCTCTCAGTTACCGCACGCTTATTCGATCCGCTCGGTCTCATAAGTCCAGTTGTCGCGTACATGAAGCTGCTAATACAAGAATGCTGGAAATTGCAGCTCGACTGGGATGATGAGGTCCCTGATTCTATAGTCTCCAAATGGGAAAATTTTCACAAAGAACTTCCGCTTCTCTCTGAACTTAAAATACCGCGTCACATAGGCATAAATTCTATTCATAGAATCTCATTGATCGGCTACGCAGACGCCAGCGAAAAATGCTACGGTGCTGTTATATATGTTCGAATTGACTCAAATGATAACTCACCCGCAGAGTCCGTAAAACTGCTCACCTCTAAGTCCAAGGTTTCAACTCCGAATAAAACGCTCGCACGCTTAGAACTTTGCGCTGCCGTCTTGCTCGCAAAATTGATTGACTCAGTACGCACGGTCCTCGGCAAGCGCTGTAACATAAATAAAATATACGCATTCTCTGACTCTACAGTAACGCTTACTTGGATACACTCACCTGCGCATAAGTTTCACACTTTTGTAGCCAATCGCATCGCTCAGATAAACGAACATTTACCCGCATCTCACTGGTTTCACGTTCGCGGTGTAGAAAATCCCGCTGATATCGTCTCTCGCCCTGTAACTCCAAAAAGTTTAATCAGTAATGATTTCTGGTTTCATGGTCCGCAATGGTTGTCCGCTCCCGTCGACGCCTGGCCTGTAAAAGAACATAAGATTAATCACAATGAAATTACAGAAATACAAGAATCTAAAACTATATCTCTACCTACGCAAAATGTAAATTCAATAGAAAATACTCACTTCATCCATGATCTCGCCGAACGCTGCTCGTCTTGGTTAAAATTTATCCGCTCGCTAGTATACGTACTTCGCTTTTCAAAATTACTCGACTCACGCGGTTCTATCACTATAACTGATTTAGATCACGCTGAATGTTACGCAATACGCTACCTTCAGACTGACGCGTTTTCTCAAGAAATCAACGCAATTAAAAATAATAAAATTTGTCCAAGCAAAACTATTATTAAACTGAACCCTTTTCTTGACGACCGAAATCTGTTGAGAGTAGGTGGTCGCCTTACTCATTCTCAGTTAGATTTCGATCAAAAGCATCCGATATTACTACCCGCTAAAAATCGCATAGTTTCGCTTTTAGTAGATCACTATCACGCGTCAAATTTACACACAGGTCCCGCTCTATTACTAGCTCTACTTCGCCAAAAATATTGGATCCTTTCCGCCAGAAATTTAGTTCGCCAAAGAGTACACGCTTGTAACTTATGTTTTAAACTCAAACCGCGTATTACAAACCCTCCAATGGGAGATCTCCCTTCGATTAGAGTCTCCCAAGTCAAAGCTTTCGTACATACTGCCGTTGACTACGCTGGACCCTTTTATATTACGCATATCCGCCGACGTGGTGTTAAAAGTCACAAAGCTTATATATGTTTATTCGTTTGTCTTACGACAAAAGCTCTTCACTTAGAGTTAGTTTCAGACCTAAGTACCGATTGCTTTCTTGACGCGTTCAAACGCTTTATTTCACGCAGAGGTCCGGTCTCTATATTGTACAGCGACGGAGGCACCAACTTCATTGGCGCTAAACGCAAATTAAATGAAATTTACTCAATAATACAATCCGCTAATTATCTAAATGATTTGAGTCATTATCTTACTCTACATAGAGTTCAATTTAAGCATAGCCCACCTTATGGACCGAATTTTAATGGGCTGAGCGAGGTCAATATTAAAAGCGTTAAGACGCATTTATATAAAGCTATCGGCAGTCAAATCCTCACATATGAGGAATTTAATACAATCTTAATACAAATAGAAGGCCTGTTAAACAGCCGACCAATTTGCATACTTTCATCAGACCCTTCTGATCTGACCGCGCTAACTCCAAATCATTTTTTAAATATAACTCCGCTTAAATTTTTACCCGCTGAAAATATCGACTCTACCCTCACAGATAACAGACTCACACGCTATCAGCTTTTGAGCAGAATAGTTCAAAGCTACTGGAAACGTTGGAGCATGGAGTACCTAACTTCACTTCAACAACGCGATAAATGGAATATACCCTCAAAACCTGTGAGTGTAGGGACGGTTGTTGTTGTCAAAGATGACAATACGCACCCAATGTTTTGGCCACTGGCTATTGTTTCAGAGGTCTTTCCTGGAAAGGATAATATAACTCGTGTTGCTAAAATTAAAACCGCATCTGGGACGTATATACGTCCGATAACTCGACTCTGTCCTCTACCAACGCAATAATCATAAGTTCTCGCTTAGTTTTAAGTTTATCAACCGCTCTAGTAGTAAGCATTATTTTTAGTTCTCAATGTAGAGGAAACCTCTAGGCCCCCCGAAGTTGGCTGCGCCATTTATTTGTTTATTTTAAATATATTTAATTAATTTTAACTCACACACACACTCACGCATTAACATGAACGCATCCATACTCTGGCAACACATCCCTCCTTTCCTATCCCGCTACCATTGGGCACCGAAATTCGAACCAAGAACGAAGAAAACAAACGACTCGAGATGACGCTATAATTTTGTACAAACGCAAAAATAAACTCTTAATTCGCAAAATACCATTAAAAACTCTCAAAACCTCTAAAATCTGTGCAGTGAAGTGGTGATGAACATTTTTGTGCCGTTTAAAATAATTCCTGTGTCGTGGAAACTCAATTGCTGGAGAAAGCAGCATCCCGGTGTTCAAGGTATGTCCTGCCCCTCCAGTAAGTATTTTATACGGAATCTTCCAAGTTTAGGTATATTCGTATTTTATAAACTACCTACATTAGTAGGCATTCTCTTCTGAGAATTATTAAATTCTCAAGCAAACTTAGCCGTTATAGTTTTCCTTGAAAGTTTGATATACTATCCTGATTTTTTTCAAATTTTTCCACCCACCGGTTTAGATTTTAGAGGGGGGGGGGACGCTGGAATTTAATGAAAATTTGAAATCACAAATCGAAAAATCGTCTTAGCAAACCCCTAATAGTTTTAAAAGACCTATCCAACGATACCCCGCACTATAGGGTTGGATCAGAAAAAAAATCATCCCACTTTACGTCTATGGGAGGTAGTTACCATTTTTTTTTATTTTTTATTTTTAATTGTACAAATTTGTCGGCATAGTTTACCTATATATCCGTGCAAAATTACAGCTTTCTAGCATTGATAGTCCCTGAGCAAAGCCGCGGACGGACAGACATGGCGAAACTATAAGGGTTCCGTTTTTTGCCATTTTGGCTACGGAACCCTAAAAAGGGACTTGTTGTATGCGTGTGATTAGATTAGAGATATGTGTTGTACTGCTTTCACATGGAGGCAGAACTAATAATATCTAAATTAAAAAAAATCCTATCCACGTATTTATTTACATTTCTGTGAACTGAGGCTGTATTGCTTAACATTTATGACGTTTGCTATCGCAATCAAATGACAGTTTTTGTATGCGAAATCTGTCATTTGATTGCTTTGAGTATTTATCTAGAACGGAGAGGGAAATCGGAGGGGCTCACCGCTTGGTAATCATTTTTCTGGCAAAACTCGCTGGGGGGGGGGGGGCGATGTACTCTCACATATGCAATTTTACAACTAATGAAAAAAAGCACAATGTTTGTACACACGCACACAAACCGAATTCATAAACACAACAGTAACTTGCATGCACACAGTAAAAAACTTCTTGTCTGGACATGACATTTGTACGTCACACATAGGCAACAAAGTAAAAACAGTTAGAGCTGGGGCCATATCAATAAGAATGTCGAGCATTCAATCGTTCATACATTCAGTCATTCATTAATTGTAGACTCGACGTGTCAGACCTTTTTTAAGCCCAAAAACACTGCATCCAGTAATTTTTGTCGGAGCTCTGTTCACTGACAAGTACGGTTCCGAAATGTCACGAGAGGCGAGCGAAACAGTTTTATTAAACGAGTATACCCGGCGGGTTCATACCTTTGACAGAGGGAAAATGCGCTTCAAGGCTGCTCCATTCTAGATAAATACTCAAAGTTTGATTGCAGTCGCAAGCGTCAGCAGGGCTACTACGAAACTCGAAACTCGAAGTTCGTATCGTACCGTCCCTCTCGCTCTCGTATTAAATAGTATAAGTCTCAGAGGGACCGTAAGACACGAACTTCGAGTTTCGAGTTTTGTAGTAGCCCTGCAGAAACGTTAGGCAATACGGCATCTGTTTCATATTCAGAGAAAATTGTGAGTTGGGATATGAAACAGTTCGGTAAATTAAACATTTGGGAATAATATTTCGCCGAAAAGACATCTTTATTTAGATTTCTGAGGTTGGTACCATCTTCCTTTACTTGGTTGCCATAAAAGCACCTCGTTTTGTCATGCGAATTTTCTTCATATCCCTGAGAATATTTTCGCTGTTTCATATTCTTCAGCAGCAGTGAACATAAGCCGTCGCTAGGCGCTGTAAAGGGCGTAGTTTGGTATCAGCATGTTTCCCAGAGAGCACCCCATTAGGTTTATCTTGCGGTGTGTTGTATCTCTACCGATCTAAGTTCCGAGCTTCGTGGGTGTACCTTGACGACTGTTTCCATTACAACACGAAAATTTAAAGTGCTCCATTAATGAGTCAGCTGTCAAATGTACAAGTAAATATAAGCAATTTTGTGTACTAAATTTAGGTTATCTATAGCCACATTTTCGAGCAGTGTTGTGAAAAGATTAAGATTAAGATTAAGATTAAGATTGATTTATTTGCCAACATGAACAATACAGGATAGGCACACAGAATACAAATAAACAATAAACTAATAAAAAATGCGTTTGCCAGTCCTGCACTGTGTGGCAAAAGGAACAAGCTCAGCTTATGCTGCGCTTGCTCAGAAGCTGCCAGCGCTGGTTTTCAGCCTGCCCCCGTTGACTCAGGCTAGCTAGAATGGCTTACATAGCAGATAGATTGGAAAGCAAAGTAAAAAAAAAATGAAGAATGAAATAAAATAAAAAACAATAAAAACCAAAATATCAACACATAAGTACTCTCTTTTTAACATAAACTAACTTTTTACAATTACTTAATTAACACCTGAGAACAACACTGGTTTCAATTAACGGTAGTTGCAGCTATTTTCAAGTTGCGTTGCAAAAAGTATATTTTTTGGGTTGTGAGCAGTGTAAAATGAGTTGGGTACTTACATTTTACACTGCTTCCGATATACTACGAAGTACACAATTCGAACTTCGTATCTTGCCGTCCCGCTGACGTTTAGACCGGGTGTGGCCTCTGTAATACGAGCAAAAAACTAAAACATAGATCGTCCTTGTCAAACTGAGCAACATTAGTTCAGCGACTTTTAAAAATAATGGAGTCTTTGAATTTTCCTTTTTTCATACAAATTAAATACTGCTATCAATGTACGCCATCCTAGACAACTGACGTCGCCTGTCACGCTACAAACATCAAGCATTTTGCTTTACATTGCTTCTTCGAATATACTTAAAAGTGTAATATAAATAAATAAAAACTAATTATTTTTAAAAATAGCTGAACTAATGTTGTTTAGTTTGACTGTTTTAATTATTAGCTCATATTACAGGCCACACCCAGTATTACTTAATACAAGAGTGAGAGGGGGGGGGGGGGTACGATACGAACTTTGATTTTCGAATTCCGAATTCGTAGTAGCCCCCGTGGTCCAGCCCTGAAAAGCTTTCGTTTCAAAATCTTTGATTTCGCTGTAGACGTCTTCGCTAAAAGGCGTATAGTGGTGTAATGGAAACAGTAGTTCCTAAAAATAACTCGCTGAAATAGGGTATTTCATATTATCCTGGATGCCAACATCTCATGAAATTCTAGCTAACATTTTTAAGGTAACCGACTACGCGGAAGCGTTTCTACTTGACTGAAGATAACTTTGTCATATTCAACGATGAAATAACGAAAATAACAGGAGCATTTGGCTTGGAACAGGTATATAATTGGATGTATGTATGTATGTATGCTGGCCGTGGTGGCCTAGTGGTTTGACCTATCGCCTCTCAAGCAGAGGGTCGTGGGTTCAAACCCCGGCTCGCACCTCTGAGTTTAACGAAATTCATGCGCGGAATTACATTTGAAATTTACCACGAGCTTTGCGGTGAAGGAAAACATCGTGAGGAAACCTGAACGTACCTGCGAAGCGATTCAATGGTGCGTGCGAAGTTCCCAATCCGCACTGGGCCCGCGTGGGAACTATGGCCCAAGCCCTCTTGTTCTGAGAGGAGGCCTGTGCCCAGCAGAAAATATTAATTATCTAAAGTAAAATAAGCGAGCTTCCTATTATAGGTTTAGGTTAATTTTATTTTGTTTATTGTATACAGTAGTTTCTAAGGAGTATTTTTATATTTTGTTTATTATTGTGAATCCTTTCATTCCGGACTGAATTTAATAAATTATCTTATATATGTTTAGTTTATAAATACCTAGTTTTAGTTTTGGATGTTAGATAGTATTTATTGTACACAATATTGTAAAATAAAAATAAACACGACATATGTGTAGTCAAACGTGTGACATTCCTTTCAGAATTCCATTCTTAAAAAGGAAAAAAGGATCCTGACTTCGCTGAAAATATTTTTCCAAAAAGACCCATTTCCCAACTGTTTCATCTGGACGAACGATGATTTTTCTGAAACTGTAAACTATTCAATGGAAGCAATTCAATGGTGCGTGTGAAGTTCCCAATCCGCACTGGACCCGCGTGGGAACTATGGCCCAAGCCCTTTGTTCTGAGAGGAGGCCTGTGCCCAGCAGTGGGACGTATATAGGCTGGGATTATGATGATGATGTAATAAACTATTCAGGATATATTTAGGACATTCTTGTAGAACTCTATTGGTTAGGTTAGGCTAGTTTTATAACAATCCTGAAGTACTGGCAGCTTAAAATAAAAACAATAAAAAAATATTTTAAGCGAAATACTAGAGAACTGGAAAACACGGAAGTCATATACCTAGGCTTCACTTTGTTGTCCGGATCTTGGAAGCTAAATATGTCCCACTTCCAGTGTTCAGATTATCTTAAAATTTGGCATACTGATGTAAATCTGGTGACAATACAATAATCTGGTAGATAAATCCGGGTGGTCAAGCCATGATTGTCTCCGCAGTAGGGAACTCCTCAATGGTTGATGGCATCGACTTAAAATTTGGTACGATGGAGCTTTTATGATTTTTTTAACAAAAACTTACACTAAGTAAATAACTACAAATAAAGTGTTGCGTAACGACAAAACTATTTCATGTTGTTCGGAATTTTACGAATAACAATGTCATTAACACGCATCTACTTAATTGGCTGACGCGTATATCAACAAATATAATATACTAAATTATTCATTCTATAGTTGTCCCTACTCTATGACCACAGTGCAGGTTAATGCCCTCAATTACTCGAACCGCACGAATATACATTTGCTTGTCAAATCAGACGATGGCAGTCATTTCCTTTCGAGTATAGCTAGGTTAGAACCATTTTTGGGGTATAAACAAATAGTAGATTGTACAACAAGAGCACAAAACAAGCTATTTTACCCGAGACGTTCATATAAGTAGACACGTCGAGGGGACAATTAGTTTAATGCTCGAGTTTGCTTTTTACTTCGATTGAGAGAAAATTAAATTGTAACTGTGGAAACAATTGTGCACTTACTACTAGATACCTTTTGTTTTTCATACATTGCTATATAATTATAAGTTTTTAGTTTTATTGATTTATTTTGATTGATTTAGATTTTTAATTTTACGTTGGTTAAATTTTTATTAAAAAATATAAGTAGGTATAGAAACTTTTCTGTTTGCGGCTGTTGACACCTGATTATCTTGGTTTTAGATGAAGATTTTTTCTGGTAATAAATATAGCCTAAGTATGGTAGGTACTTTGGAACAATCTAGCATTCTAACGGTAAAAGAATTTTTGAAATCGGTCCAGTAATTTTTGAGTTTATTCGTAACAAACATCCAAAAATACAAAAATCCAAATCATTCCTCTTTATAATCCTAGTAATCCTAGTAATATTATAAATGTGAAAGTTTGTGAGTGAGTGAGTGAGTGAGCATGTTTCTTACTTCTTCACGCTGAAACGGCTGGATGGATTGGAATGAAATTTAGCAAGAAGTTAGCGTATAGTCTGGATTAAAATATAGAATACTTTTTATCCCGATATTCCCATGGGATAGGGTTAAAATCTCGAAATAACAACTGCTGGGCTTGGAGTCATGAAATTTGGTATGTAGGTAGCTGGACCTTTGTAATAACACATAGGCTACTTTTTATACCGATATACCCACGGGATAGGGATAAAATCTTAAAATTTCGACGACTGAGCTTAGAGTTTTGAAAATTTGGACAGTTGTTCTTAATGAAGACAAGTTGTTCTTAACAACTACAATGAACACCACAATATTAATTTTAAGATCCTAGAATTCCAATTGTAACTACCAGATCGAATAGTTAACGCGTGCGAAGTCGCGAGTAAACATTAGTAAGTCTATAAGGCACTGCTAACAAAAAGCCTAAACACTTTCACTGCTCCAAATCCCTAGCAATTTCCGGTCTACACTTTAGAACTTCAGTTTACGTACTCGTAGAAAATAATTATATTTTGAAAATACCTTACTATTTCTATGGACTCAGCTGTAATGTAAGCGGTGGGGTCACGGGTTTCCATCCAGGTGAGCTACTGAAAACACTTAGTTTACATACAATGCTCCCACATAATATCGTTCAGTGTGAATAAATGAGGGAAATAGACTTTATTCGAAACACCTGGGTTTTCATAGTAGAGGAAGGTAGTATGAGACGATCCCCTTAAGCGAGAATCGCTGTAAAATGCATATTTTTCAAGGTAAATCAAAAATAAAGGTAATTACTACTAGTATATTCATTTATCTAACTTTCCTCATACTCAAAACCAGAAATTGATTGAGATTTCATTAAAATATTACTTTAAAAAAAAACCTTACAATGTAATCATCTTGTACACCCCTATAGATAAGATGATCCCCTAGGTAGGGGTAAGATGATCCCTATTTACATCTTACCCCCATTCCTAGAAAACACATATTTTTATGAAGAAAAATGTTTTAAAAAATAAAAATAATATTTAAATAAAATAAAAATTTAACCTTTTAGTTTTAGTACCTGTCGTAAATTTTCGTTTTGTGATTTGACACTAAATATTACAGTTCCCTACGAAAATGCCACTAATTTAAATTTATTACTAGAATTTGTTTGGGATACACTTCGACCTACAGAGATTTTTCGTGTATTTACCACTCCTACGCACTTAATTATTCCACTGTCTCACCACCTCATTCGTGAATTGGATGATCAAATGCAGCAGTAGTACCTTGAAGTCCCCCGTTACGGTAGATCCCTCGCTTAAGTTTCCTTATTAGTTTACCGAGGATATAATTATTATTATTTATCACATTTCCGTAATAATATGATAGACCATCTATTATTTCAACCCTTTCACCACATACTTTACAATCTTCGCTGTCTTTGCTAAACCTAACCCAAAACGAGGTAAATATTACTATTATTATTTTTTGACTACTTAAGTAATCTATTTACGAATAAAAAAGTAGTGGAGCTAGAGCTTTATGAATAAATAGATTAGGTCAAAAAATATTAGACATTTTAGAAAAATACCGATATTTCTCACAAAACTACCATAAAACTTTTTAAATTCTTTTCTGTGGGCACATACAGGGGGTTCTCACTTTTTGACATTTTTGATGTCAATGAACTGAAAAAGGTTAAGGTTCTTAAAAACACACACGTTATTTGTTTCGTTTATACCACGCTTATAGTTTTGTGATTCAATTAGAAATGTAAAAATATTTTGTTAGTTTTGAACAGCTCATCCATCCACCATCCCAGCCTATATACGTCACACTGCTGGGCACAGGCCTCCTCTCAGAACAAGAGAGCTTGGGCCATAGTTCCCACGCGGGCCCAGTGCGGATTGGGAACTTCACACGCACCATTGAATTGCTTCGTAGGTTTGTGCAGGTTTCCTCACGATGTTTTTCCTTCACCGCAAAGCTCGTTGTAAATTTCAAATGTAATTCCGCACATGAATTTCGAAAAACTCAGAGGTGCGAGCCGGGGTTTGAACACACGACCCTCTGTTTGAGAGGCGATAGGTCAAACCACTAGGCCACCACGGCTTTATTTTATTTTTAATATTATTTTATTATTAATATTTTCCAACTTGTGAAAACATAATTCTTTGAAAATTTTCTTATGTACCTTAATCCTTTGTGAGTTGTTATTGTCAAATATATATATATTTTTTAATAGCTTTTTTATCAGCGCTGTAGTTCCGTATGTACCTCAGCATTGCCGAGCTGCCAGCCTTTTTGGCTCTAAGTAACGAGATATTCCGTACTTAGCTTTTATTACATTGTTTATATGCCCCAATAAACATTTTGTTCTTTCTTTTTCAAGCAGAACAACAGTGTTCGATGACTGGCACTGCTCAAGGTCATCGATGTTTGTAAGTGTCTTAAAGTTTAGGAACTATAAATTATACTTTGGCATTGCTATCTCGGAGTGCGTGACGCCGAGCCCGCAGGGAAGCTTAGCTTTGGATCCTGTTTGTTTCGGAAAATAAGCTTTTGATGGAAATAACATATCAAATTGTGGTTAAGAGATTTACGCACTAAGTAAGGAATTAAGCGGCCGAAAGGTTTGCTTGGGAACACGTAAAATGATAAGCAATAAATCTTAAATCGATAATTTTTCTGAGTGGTCTTTATGAACATTTTTCAAGGGTTCATTTTATTGACGTATTTTTTTTTTTAGCCCGTTTAAGAGTTCACTCACTGGGAAAAGGCTTTCCCTTTTTTTCGCCATTCGTCCATGTCCAGAGGTGCTCCTGCCACTCCACTTAATATGCGTAATGGATAGCAATTTGGGCCCATCGCTCTGGATCATGTAGTCAAGACAAGCCCAGTCGCACTTAAGTGTAGAGATCTTGGTGCCCAAACCTACAACGTGGTGTCTCATGCGGTCAAGTTCTACGAACACGATACAGCAGGGCTACTACGAAACTCGAAACTCGACGTTCGTGTCGTACGGTCCCTCTCGCTCTTGTATTAAATAGTATAAGTGTCAGAGGGACCGCACGACACGAACTTCGAGTTTCGAGTTTCGTAGCAGCCCTGCAGGCTGAGCCTAGTATGGGTTGGGTGTCACCGAATTATTGTTCAAAGTTGTGTCTCTGGTTTTGGTAATAAAGCATTTTACCTTTTTACTTTTTTTACATCTAAAATACAGCATTATATTGCCCATGAAACTACCGTGAGACTCACTCATATTAAATATAATGACCCGGATAACTCACGTCTTAAATCGAGTGTGCGCGTGTTGCAGCAGCCGCTGAGTCGCGTTGCTCCGAAGACGAAGGGCTACGGATTAGCCCGAAACATGTCGAGCTAAACTCGATTTAAGACGTGAGTTATCCGGGTCATTATATTTAATATTCTATTGCCCGTTGGCAAAACTTGAGCCACGAAGTTGAAGTTCTTGATTTGAGATACGACATTTTTCTAAGTAGTGACGTAATACTGTCGTATACCTTATATTGTTAAAAATATCAAGGGGAATTATGTTATACTGTATACTGTATCTGTGGCATTTGTAAAAAATAAATAAGAAATAAACTCTATTCCGTTCCATCGCCTGTCCACAAATAATTTAAAAACTAGACTAAAACACTGGTCCTCCGAACCGGATTTTAACCAGTGACCTGTGCTGGTTTATGATAAATTAAAGCAAGAAATGAAAAACACACATGAGACGATGAAATGCAAGTTTTTTTTTTACAAATGTCACAGTATTATATTTATCGTATAAGTGTTTTCCTCATTGCCGTTTCAGCAAATATTAATAAAAAAATACATCTTCATTAACGTTGTTTAATTAGACTATCGGATGTATAAAAATAATTTATACTAGAAATTTACTAAATTTTACTAAATTCCCGTAGAACATTATCAAAAATCACAATACGAACGTCAATCAATACGTTGCACTAAAAATAACTGTGCCACATTTCATAGTCGTGCCATTGCATGACTCTAAACCCAACGGGTGGGATTCTAAGATTTCATCTGATCCCGTGTGAATCCCGATCAATAAAAAGTAGCCTAGGTATGTGTTATTCCGTCCAGCTATCTACATAGGTACCAAATTTTAGCCAAATCTCTCCAGCCGTTTTAGCATCATCGCAACAAACATACACACACGTGTATTCACACATATACTTACAAACTATCGCATTTCTCATATTAGTAGGATGGAATGATAGAATTTGACGTTTGTATACTGCTTTAGTTCCTTTATTACCTATGTAGTTTGAAACATTTATACATACGTAATATTAAAGAGCACCCTATATGTAAATATTTTTCGATTGTTCGTTTTATAAACACCGTTGGAGCAGCGGCTACGTCCAGACGAGTAGTGGGTGCCTGCCGGTGTCCACGTCCAGGGTTCAATCCGTTACTAGTTCAGTTTTGTGAAAGTTTTGTGTTGCAAAGGTGAGTTAAGATCAGTATCATTATTTCCGGTTTTATCATACACTAGTCGCGAGGTGGAAAATAATGCGATATACAGTGCGTACCGGCAGCCAGGATTTTTTTTAAGGGAGTTTAATGTAACGTATGTAAGTGAACCGTGGCATTAATTTAATTAATAAACTTAAATTCAGACTGTGTTAACTTTTTCACAGAATTATAATTGCCCAGCAATGTACAGCAAAGCAAATTGACAAGTA
Source organism: Choristoneura fumiferana (assembly GCF_025370935.1). Lineage (NCBI taxonomy): Eukaryota > Metazoa > Arthropoda > Insecta > Lepidoptera > Tortricidae > Choristoneura > Choristoneura fumiferana. The sequence goes on from NC_133480.1 coordinate 3,935,478, forward strand.
ATAATCAAAGTATCTGTCGGCTGTCATTTACCGTTTACACTTACTTGTCAATTTGCTTTGCTGTACATTGCTGGCAATTATAATTTTGGCAGAAAGTTAACACAGTCTGAATTTTAGTTTATTAATTAAATTAATGTTATGGTAAAGTTACAGAAATACGTTACTTTAACCTCCCTTGAAATAAGCTTGGCTGCCGGTATCACACTGTATTACAATAGCTGATAAACTGATTAGTATACGATCAAGCGGGCATTTTGGTGGCTACCTAACATTAGTGCTGTGCAATACAAACTATCCAAGTCTCGACGTTGTAGCTATGTATAGGAACTACAAAATTTATCTGAAAACTCAATTTAAAAAAAGTTTTTTATTGACATTGTTGATAACTGGGTCTACTGATTAGGTAAGTCTGACTGAACTGTTTTTAATTGGATTTTTTTGACCACCATGAAGTCGCCATCTATCGCTGATGTGTTCTCTTAACGAACCTCGACCATGGATTCAGCGCTGTGCTCGTCAGACAAACATAACTCGACCCGTTCATTCGAGGAATTTAAACAGAGTTATTGAACTACAAATATTAAAGCTCCGAAAATGTGTTTCATAGAATTCCATTCGTTTACAATTGTATGTACCTCTCAAATCAGAATAATACCTGTGTTTTCTGTAATTGGGTAATGGTATTCCATACAAATTAATTGTATTGTATATTATTATTATACAGGGTGTCTTTTACCTGAGGCTTTAAATTTAAGGTTTGATTCTACTCCCATAACTTAGCTACTTTTGTTTTGTAACATTTTCAAATAACTTGAATTATAAAGTCTCTAAACTGTGAACTAACGATTATAAATAAATAAATAAATATCACGGGACAATTCACACCAATTAACCTAATCCCAAAGTAAGCTTAGCAAAGCTTGTGTTATGGGTACTAAGCAACGGATAAATATAATTATATAAGAAGAAAGAAAGAAAGAAAATACATTTATTCACAACACAAGACACAACAATAGTATTAAGTACAAATAGACAACACGTAGGAAAGTATGTGTCATTGCGGTTGCATATAGATATAGATACATACTTAAATACATATTAAACACCCAAGACCCGAGAACAAACATTCGTATTTTTCATACAAGTATCTGCCCCGACGCGGGAATCGAACCCGGGACCTCAAGCTTCGTAGTCAGGTTCTCTAACCACTAGGCCATCTGGTCGTCTAATTTCTGAATTTTAGAATTTCATAAATTTAGTACTTAATTATAAATATCTTCCGTACATACAAGTGCAGTCAAAGGAACAGAATCACGTTTGCTACAATTGTCATATTGACATTCTATACAACTGAAAATGTAATCATAACGTAATTGATTAAATGTGAGATGGTCCTACCCTAGTACACGATACAGTTTCTTCGACTCCACTCTCTTCTATTCATAAATTTTTTCGACGTAACTTTTCTACGGGTGCGATGGAAGGGTTATGGTAGGTTTGACCTGCAATCCCAACGGACATAAATGGTCACTATAGGAGTGGTTTTGAACTGGAACGATCGGAATCCGATCCTAATCAGTGAAATAAGTTTTTGTTAAAATTAATTTTTTTAATAAAAGCTTTTTGCTCACTGCACTTTTTGTTGACTGTACTTACATTGTCATCCAAGCTACATGTCCGTACCGAATTTCAAGTCGATGCCATTATCCGTTCTGCGGAGACGATCCTGGCCGGACCACCAGTTTTTCATTACCAAACATTTAAGTATTGTCATCAGATTTACATAAGTGCCAAATTTTAAGTCAATCTGACCTTTGTGATGTGACTATTATTCTTTTTTGATTCCTTGTAGATGATAATTGCAACAACAGGGACATATATAATCAAGTGTGCCCACGATAGGGTGTCTTAAATATGTAGAAAATTGACAGACTCTATTGAATTGTACTTTAGTATGAAACCGCTCTATGAGTAGATTCGAGTAAGATTAAAATTGCGAACCCAACCATAATGATGAAACCACTCCAAATATGTATGATTGTAGAGTATAAATAAAATTTAAAAATTTACTTTTTTTTTTGACGAATTGATGAACAAAAAAGTAACATGTATAATTATAAAGAGTGATAATTACGGTTATCTCTATCTCTCTGTATATCTTTCTCTGAGTCTTGGCCACCAATTTTACATGAAATGTTTTTGGTGGGACACGATTGTCTGAAACAGATGACGTCATAGTTTCGTAGTTCATTGACACCTAGTCTGCTTACTTTGATTTTTAATGTCACCTTTGCTTAACCTTAAAACTATTACCGACTTCAAAACTGGATAGGTGCAAACATTTAACAACCTACGAACTTTATTAGTGGATATTTTCATATGGCCGCTTGTACTAAGGTCTAGGGATAAAATATTGTTACTTTGAAAATTTGTTACGTTAATAATGATAATTCCTAAAATAAATCCGGAAAATTTAGTTGATGGTTGAACTGAATACTCCTGGAGCCTTACAATGGAGTTTTTGATTAAAAATGTAAAATGCCTTTGAAGAATACCAATGTCGGTGCAGAAACATTTTTTCGGGATAAATAAAAAATCTGAAAAAAAAAACAGTAATGTTCAGTCACACTATCTGATCTGCTGAAATATGCTGAAATTATTTAATATAAAAAAAAAATATTTTTTTTTTTATGCTACGCTGCTTTGTTACGAATAAATGATTTAAATTTCTATTTTTTTTCCGGAAATAGATATAATAATTGTACTATGATGGATGCTAGTCAACGGATAGACATACATAATATGGATAAATACATACAAAACTGAAATCAAAACTTTGCAGTATCTGAAAACAACTTCACCGAACTGAAATAAACAGTCTACGAACAGTTAATTATGTAAACTAGCATGTTAATGTAATCGAATAATTAAAAATACCGGCTTCATTGACCCCAACGTAAATTAATAATAAGTAGCTACACCACATTTACATATGACTGTGTTAGTATTTTAATCCCTATTAATAGCAGGTAGATTACATTTTTAAACAACAATTTGGTACGAGGTATGTGTAAGTTTAAACTAAAAACAGAATACTTAAGAATTATACTGAGGAAATAAAGCAATGTTATACAAATTTCTATAGAACGGATCCGTTGTTTTTTTCCGTCAAAGAGAAATAAATCCAAGATAGAAGATATAATAGATAAAAAAAATGAAAATTTTGGTCTTATGAATGTCTACACTGTAACGAATGTTTGAAAACGGCTCAATGAATTTGAATAAAAATTTGCACAAATATTCTTATGTGCATTAACACAATGTAGCCCTTTTCATTCCAGTAAATTGCACAAATTCTGCAGGAATGCAGTTAATCGTCACTCTTTGAAAAACTTAGGTACATAGCTCAATATCTAAGGTAGTATTTTTAACAACACTACTGAGATAACAAGTTGCGTATATGAACTTAAAGTTTTTCGTGGTAATATACATGTGACGTAGAATGTTCATAAAGTTTAGCTACTAGGTAATATTAATTTTCGTGAAAGCTTTTTGAAAAGTAGTGACGAAATTAATTCTTCGTGGATAACGTCGACGGTAACAGCTAGTACATCAATACGTTATAAATATGTAGGAGCCTAGTTTGTAATGTTTTTTTCCTCATTCCTTTGGATACGGGCGGGGGTCACATAATTTAAAATGTGCATAAAATGCCGCCATTGCTAGTTACGAAGTACAGTTTGATTAATTCGAGTTAACATTTGACAGATGGGCGTGCCTTCAGTCAATTTTCAACTTTGACATAATACAAATAAAGCCATTTTTAGTATACCGCTACCCACGTTTACAGATTATGTAAAAACTATTTTATTTGTATGACAAAGTTGAAAATTGACTGAAGGCACGCCCATCTGTCAAGTGTTAACTCCAAGTAATCGTAGTGTACGTAGGTGCAATATTTATTTCATGGGGAGTAGAACAACGCGTAACTAACAATGGATAATTCAGCTTATCTATTACACCTACAGTGTTTTAAGCTTTCGTGGTTTTCACTCATAGTCAAAATATCACAAACGGTACCTATCACGTTAAAACACACGAGTAATAGTTACCTCGACGTTTCAACCACATTACAGGGGCCGTGGTCATGAGTAGACTGAAGTGTAGGGTGTCAAGTCTGCCAAGCAGCGCGAGTCCTTCGAACCACCCACACTGATCACTAATGGAAATGTTAAATGTTTCTATTTCTGTTCCACAGATGGCACCACCCTCGAAGGTAGAGGACCGACTGACGTCAGGACATCGGCTGTCGCACCCCCCGCCTGGTGATGAGGTGCTCATCAGCGGCATTTCTGGCTACTTCCCTGACTCGGACTCCGTCATAGAGCTCCAAGAGAACCTCTTCAATAAGGTAAGGGTCACCTAGAGTACTAGGTTTTGATTGTCTTTCATATAATAAATTTGCATAATGAAAGCTACCAAAACTACAAACCTTGCATTGAGGGTTTTTCGACAGGCAAAATATCGCTAGATGGCGTTAATAACGTGAGGTCCGTTTAACATTTCTGTCACTCTTGTGATTAGATAATTATCTATGCCCCAGTCACCTAACACCTTCGCTCTTTGTAAAATCAACATTAATTCAAGTAAGCAATTTTTTGAGTTAAAATTAAGGTCAGGTAATTTGCAAATTATATTCTTCAATAATCCACCAAATTTTTTATAAATAATAATAATAATTCTGTAAAAATCAGTCGAAATTGCTATAAGCCTATTTACTTCATAATTTACTGGTTTTATCATCAGAAATTTCAAAAAGGCTTCGTATTTTCAAAAGAAAAAGAAAGGTAAGTAGGTACAGTTAAGATTTAGGTTTGTCTTGCCTTGAGACTTTTTGTACTGCTAAATTGTTATATCGGTTTAACAAAATACTTAAGTACGTAATTTCCAATCATATCTATTGTTGGACTTTAAATGATAATTATTTAAAATCCAATTTCTTGATAATATATACTTAAAAAATCTTATTTTTTTTCCTAATAGAAATTAGACGTATTACGAAATAATCACTTTAGTTTTTTTTTAATTTCCTGTTAGATAAGTATTGCTGGATTCAGGGATTGCGGGTCTAAAAACTGAAATATATTAAACATATTTGACAGTAAATTTACTGATAAAATTTTTGCTAAAAAATCACCTATTTTAGGGTACTATTTTTTTACCATCTTCCGGAACTAAATTTCTGTGGATTCAAAAATATAGGTTCTTAAAATTACACGTAAAAGCCTAAGGTATACAAAAAAATAGCCTTAAATCGAATTATTTCCAAAATACGTACTAGTAAATGAGCCAATGAGGGCTATCGTTTTTTGTCTCACTAGATGGCGCACTGTTGCGTGAGGTTTTTAAGTATGGCTTTCAAAGTCTGTTATTACGGGCGTGAAAACAAAGTTTAGATTAAAATCATATTTAATACACCTTAAAACCGTACCATAAAAATATCGAGCAACCACAGTGTTGCATAGTTCCCGCTTTGTTCGGAAAAAAGGGAGGACAAAAGTTTCCGAAAGACAAAACTGTCTCAAAACACAGACATTCATAGCCCCGTAACGCATAATTGCCATAATTAATTTCAGATATTAGAAAATATTCACAAAATATTCTAATTATAAATAAACCCGCGTAGCTCACCCAAAAACTATGAGATTTGACAGCGCCACTCTAGTGGCGAATTCATACGCGATAGCCCTCATTGCAAGCATGACTGAAACGTCAAACAGACCTCACGCTACTAACGCCATCTAGCGATATTTCGCCTGTCGAAAAACCCACATTGTCAATAGCAGTGCATACTCAAGTACCACTATACATCCGCCAAATACAGAATCGTATCGCCCCCTATCCATTGCTCTTCTTACTCCCCAGGTGGACTTGATTTCCGGCGACGGCCGTCGATGGAAGCTGGCCCATCCCGAGATCCCGCAGCGTACCGGCAAGATCAACCATGTCAACAAATTCGACGCCTCCTTCTTCGGCGTGCATTACAAGCAGGCCCACACCATGGACCCCATGTGCAGAATCCTGCTCGAGAAGGCATATGAAGCTGTTATTGATGCAGGTAAGTTTAAAAACTGTCGATCGATAGGCGTTCCGTTACTAGGTCGATAATTACCTCTTCATCTTAATTGGACACGCTTAACAGAGATATTGCATGTCACATTGCACACCCAATAAAAAAGTGACAATATTTTTATGTCTGTCTTAGATCTTAGTCAGTTACCAAGTAAAGACTCTCAAGACTCTTTTTCTTAGAAACTCAAAAACAGTGAAAAAATCAAACTTCTATGCTACACATAAATTATAACTTGTGCCGTGCATCTGACATTGCATCAAGCGCGTAAACCAATCCCTGCCTGTTTCCGAATTTTAACCAATCAACAAGCACGTCTATTACAACCTTGAAAAATATTCGTATTTGAATCATAAGTCGTTTTGGTTTAAAGTACTTTTTGTGTGGAATTTGTTCTGAGTTACGCTTCCTGACTTATCATTTATTCGTTGCATACGACCAGATGGCCTAGTGGTTAGAGAACCTGACTACGAAGCTTGAGGTCCCGGGTTCGATTCCCGTGTCGGGGCAGATATTTGTATGAAAAATACGAATGTTTGATCTCGGGTATTGGGTGTTTAATATGTATTTAAGTATGTATCTATCTATATAATTATATTTATCCGTTGCTTAGTACCCATAACACAAGCTTTGCTAAGCTTACTTTGGGACTAGGTCAATTGGTGTGAATTGTCCCGTGATATTTATTATTATTATTATTATTATTCGTTTATTCGTAGCTTCTATGTCAAAGCAAACAAAAGACACACACAGGCTGTGTAAAATTTCCTTGGTTCTAATAATTTGACACCTATAAATTATTATAATCTCTTGGAGATAAACATTTATCAACGTGCTGTCAATTTAGTATTGTAGGAGTATTACCTACATTAACATACATTTAAAGTTACATTTTAATCTGTATGAAAAAAAAACAAATTAAAACTGGTCATTAATATTTTCAAAAAGTTGCAGACCAAAAAAGAAGGTTAGTTATAAGAGTAGAATCGCACCTTGCATTTGAAATGGTCAGAGGTACTCCTGTATGTCCCACCTGGAAACTAGAGATATGGCAATATAAGATAATCACTGATAATAATTGCTTCATAGTTATTATGGTTGATACAAGTAACGCCGCGCGTAAAAGCTATGTACGTAAATAAGATTATGCAGATTTATCAGTTGGAAAAACATAAACCCGCAGACCAACGTTTAATTAAATATTTTAATTTGACTCGACATGTTGGCTATAACTATTTTATTCAGAGTTTTAATTTAAACCATTATCGAGAATGATGCATTAAAACTTTTATAATTAATTAGATTTGTTGTTGCCCGCGACTATGTCTGTAAAAAGGGTTCCCTTTATCTTGCATAATATCGATTCTCCGAAATACACTTCGCATAACAGGTATCTCATTTTTTTTTAGCCGAATGATACTTTTGAATAATCATAACTTTGCATAGTTATCAGTTCGAATAATAGTCATTTCTCAGAATATTAAATAGCAGGACACTCTTATCGCCGAATATACTTCTGCAGAATATTAAATAGCAGAACATTAGTATCGCCGATTTTTATATGGCATAATGGCATAGCAAAATACTAGTTTGGACTATTGTATTTTCACGGAATTTTAAAAAGCGCTGACTAACATGGCGTAATGACATAGTTAAAGGAACTAACAGCTACCATAAGAATGGGTTAAGGTTGAAGTAAGGCCAGCAAAGTAAGCGTGCTGTAACAGCAGCAGGCAAAGCGCCAGAACAGAACAGCAGGTACATAGTAGGTTGGGTTAGGTTAGAACTGCAACCACAACAACAGCGCGCGAGCCGAGCGAGCGAAACGAGCGTGCCGCGGCAGCGGCCGTCGAAGCGGCAGAGTCTTACTGCTGCCAATAAAGGTTAAGTTAATATAGAACTATAATTAAAACAACGCTGGGGTGTTATTAACGCTTCAGCATTATACTGAGCCAGTGTCAGATTCACAATAATAACAGTAATTGTCTGCCTAAATAACAACCGTAATTTAATTGCAAGGAATGTTTAGTAAAATTTTACTCTGCTTTTTATATCCCTATGCAAAGTAATATTATGAGATACGTCTTTCTGCGTAGCAACTATTCGAACATATAAATATTATTCTCATCGATATTATGTGATGTTAATATTCTGCTTTACAAAATTATGAGAAATGATAGTATGAGAAAAAATGTATGCGAAAAGTAATTCGGTGACATGATGATTCTGCTCAAGGTTGTTATGAGAAACGAAATTGTGAGATTCGATTTTATGCAACATATTAGTGAACCATGTAAAAATATAGTTCTTACAACTTATACGACACAAAACTTGACAATTCTGCTTAGCTCTGATGACAAAATGTAGCTAAGTAACTCTGTTTCTGCATCGATTCATATTACGGTATTGTAAAGCGGAATGTGGCACTATTGCTAACAAGGGCTTAAATCTAGGCACTCGGATTCGATTTGGTTTCGAAGCGCGCAAGGTAGTTGAAATGAAATACTCGTAAGATTAAAAAGCATTATTTTATTAAAATACGACAATAAAGTGAGATTGCTAGTATTACAAGTGTTTCTTATTTTAGAATATAATAATCCGGAAGCTAGGCACTGAAACTCTAAGACAGAACAACGAAACTCAGCTTCATATCGTTAAAGTTTTGTTTCATTTCTTTTGCGTCGGAGCTAATCTAATCTAATGATAGTTTAGTGTATTACATACCAGGACCATAGTCCTGCCCAACCAAAAGGATCGCAAGTAACGTGTTCGGATCCCGTGAACTCCTGCCCCAATTAAAGTGTCGTTTGCGGTCTAATTTACTGTTCCTCGAATGAATGAACGACCGAATGGAACGGGTGAATGGATTCGCGAACGGAATTCGTTATTGCCATGTTTTAATGGGAGAGAAATCATTTTCAATTACGCGCCTGAGCGTTGAGTTCTTTAATAATAAATACAATTAAATACACAGTGAAACATGATACAAAGTTAATGCTTCTTTGGTCAATGGAGGACAATGTAAAGGTTTGAACTGAGATATTTAATCTAATCTATTTTTATACCTAATGATCATACTTTGTTCGAATTAACAAATAAAGTAAACTAAAGTATTTACAATACAATACAAAACAATGAATCTTTATTGTATGTACACCAGAAATAGTACATACCTAGTAGTATTTAATTAGTAGAATATTTTAAAAATTAAAAGAAAAAGAGACGGCACGGCAAGCACGGCACGAGAGAGATAAATACTTATATAGATTTTTGCAAAAGTACATTTTTCTTCGCTAAACATTGGCTGGTAAATATTTTTTTCATATATAATAATAAATTGGACATCGCAAATTCAGGAATCGTCCAATACCGTATTTTACAACTTTCTATTGGAATTGTCACAAATGTTAACAAAATCCGCCCTCCAATTTTCAGAAAACTATTAATAAATAATTGATGGCGGACAGAAAGAGCCGCGAAAATAGGCTGTAATAGGATTGAACATGTGACCCAGCGGCAACAATGAAAAGAATAATCTGCCCGTGAAATGGACTCGCTTTGCTTTCTAGTACTTATTAAGTAGCTGGTACCATTGATATTGGTTTTTCTTGCCTTCGCGGACGCTTTTTTGAAAATAACCTAGCCAATTAACACATGCTGACATTATGCTGAGTGGGGTCCACTTTATACTATTCGATGTTATTATTTTTCCATCTAATGTATTTTTATGTGTACTTATTGAATCATCATCCCAGCCTATATCCGTCCCACTGCTGGGCACAGGCCTCCTCTCAGAACAAGAGGGCTTGGGCCATAGTTCCCACGCGGGCCCAGTGCGGACTGGGAACCATTGAATTGCTTCGCAGATTTGTGCAGGTTTCCTCACGATGTTTTCCTTCACCGCAAAGCTCGTGGTAAATTTCAAATGTAATTCCGCACATGAATTTCGAAAAACTCAGAGGTGCGAGCCGGGGTTTGAACCCACGATCCTCTGCTTCAGAGGCGATAGGTCAAACCACTAGGCCACCACAGCTTTTTACTTGAATATGTGTAAATAAATGTTTCTCTCTCTCTCTCTCTCTCTCTCTCTCTCTCTCTCAATTTGTAAAAATGGTGAAGAACCCCGATCTTTTCATTTCAAAGTTCAACATCTTAAAAATTGCTTCTTAATCCAATTGTAATACAACACAGCTAAAAATCAATGCAAGGAAACTCACTTTTACTCGAAAAAAACCGCATTTAAATTGGTCCATTCGTTTGAGAGTTACTAGTACGAGTCCACAAAAGACATTGATATCAAACTTATAATACCAGCACGGCTACTACGAAACTCGAAGTTCGTATCGTACCGTCCCTCTCGCTCTCGTATTAAATAGTATAAGTGTCAGAGGGACCGCACGGCACGAACTTCGAGTTTTGAGTTTCGTAGTAGCCCTGCAGTCTTTTTGAGTCGGGAGTTATAAAGGTTTTGCTTTTTTTCCAATTAGGAATATTCATAACTAGCGTTTACCCGCGGCTTCGCACGCGTAAATCATTAGATAAAGCAGTTGAATTGAAATTCGGGGATTTTATTAAATTCTCGTGGCAATTTCCTAAAATTACATCGTGGTTTTCATTGACGTTAAATTAAAACACCCATGCCAAATTTCATGACTCTAAGCCCAGCGATTGTTATTTCAAGATTTTATCCCTATCACGTGGGACTATCGGAATAAAAATTAGGCTATGTGTTATTACAGATGTCCAGCTACCCTACATACTAAATTTCATGACTCTAAACCTAGCGGTTGTTATTAAGAGAGTTTATCCCTATCCCTCGGGAATATCGGGATAAAAAGTATCCTATGTTTTAATCCAGGTTATAAACCAACTTTCTGCCAAATTTATCCAAATCCGTCCAGCCGTTTCAGCGTGAAGGAGTAACAAACATACTCACTCACTCACTCACTCACTCACAAACTTTCACATTTATAATATTAGTAGGATTATAGACTATAGATTCTCGTACCAAATTTCTGACAAGTGCTTTTATATTTTGCTTTTTATAACCGGCCGACCTAAATCTATGCCTTTTACCCCTGGTACCGCTCACTTTGTTTTGTTCAGTCTGATCTGTATTTTCTAGTCTGTGCCAAAACCGACTTTTTTCGTCGATAATGAGCGCAATTTGTTTGATCCGCAATCGGGATTCTATTCGATTCGGTCACTGGGCTTCAATTCCTTCGAAGCCTTAAGTCCCCTTTTACATTAACTCCCGTCCATTGGGAGCTGGAAAGAAGTGTTTTTTGTACTCAGAGTAATTTCGATACGGCGCGAAATGCTTCTGATTGACATTTTACAAATGTAATTGGTTTTTTCTGGAAAGCTTTTTTTTTATTTATGCTTCTCAAGTGCCTTATTTAATCTCACTTTATTTTCTTCTTTCACTGAGTTTACTGCACAGCAAATTATACCGGAACTGAACAACATTAGTTCAGCGACTTTTAAAAATAATTTGTTTTTTAATTTTTATTACACTTTTAAGTTAATTCGAAGAAGCAATGTAAAGCAAAATGCTTGATGTTTGTAGCGTGACAGGCGACGTCAGTTGTGTTCTAGGACGGCGTACATTGATAGCATTATTTAATTTGTATGAAAAAAGGAAAATTCAAAGACTCCATTATTTTTAAAAGTCGCTGAACTAATGTTGTTCAGTTTGACGAGGACGATCTATGTTTTAATTTTTTGCTCGTATTACAGCTTTAAAAGACATGTGAAGCCTTATTGCCTAACGCACTTGAAATCACGTTCGATTTCACCACTCTTTCTGTCTCACGGTATAGGAAGAGGGTAGAAAGAGACGGTGAAGCGATGACGAGCGCCAGAGCGTTTGACAATACGGCCACTGGTCGGACCTAATCCATAGATGGTTTATTTGCCAGTAGTTATCTTTAAATTTGCGTCATCTCGATAATATCTGTCATTTTGTATGACAATTCAAAGGATTTTTTGACGAAATGGATCTCAAATTAACGCTCTTGGCCGTATTTTGATATTTTTGACGTCTTGGTAACATATAATATACAATGTGCTAATTAAATAAATAACTGAAAACCTGAAAGTATTCTCATCAAAAGAGCCTAGGGCTATTTTTTGTTTCTAGAAAGTGTTGAACATTTCAATGGACATATTATGTATTGAGTCAAAACATCAAATTTGTCTAGGATAATAAGTATCCCAAGATTTTTTAGATGTATGTAGTTTGTTCAAAATCGAGAGTAGAAATCTCTAAATATCAATTCGGCTGCCATCTCTAAAGCAGCGTTTCCACCAATAATGTGCGAGGATGTGTTGCGAGGAATATGTTTTTCATTAACCAATAGCAACGCTTCATTTACACATCCTCGCACAGCACATCTCTGGTGGAAACAGCTGAGCGGAGCGAGGCGAGGTAAATGAAGCGTTTCTATTGGTTAATGAAGAACACATTCTTGCACATCTCTGGTGGAAACGCTCCTTTTTAATACGGTATTTGACTATTTTGTATGTTTTATAAATTAAAACTACACAATGCCTGTTATCGAATAGAAAAACAATTTTTAAGCTACCTTTACAAATAACAAAGTTATAATGGTTTGAAATTCAAGATTAGACAGAGAAAGACATACTGGCATGTGACGTCACACGCCAGTACCGCCATACTTGCTGCATAGAGAAAAGCGTTTGAGAAAGAAACGGGTATATAGATTTTTCAGAAAATCACTATAAATCCAATTTTCAACCGATTTAAATTTTCTATCTGTATATCTATATTTTCATAATAATATTAAGATATGGCAAAATCAGGAGTTGTCAAATACCGTATTTACGCAATGCTAGTCAAATATTAAACAATTAAATTATACATAGAGTAGAAACTCTCAGCAGCGGCGGTTCCGCAGCTTCCGCTGAACAATAAACAAACTGAATAAGCTCCGGCTGCGTTCAAATTTTCAAATTTTTACATAAAGCCCTGCCGAGTTATAACCACGTCCCTATCTCCGAATCCATTAGAGATATAACTTCAGCGATTATAACTCAATATTGTCGCAGCGGCCATTCGGGCTCTTAAAATTTGAATTTTCTTCATTTCATATTCCCCGGCTGCTGGGGCGCGATTTTGTACTTACTGCCAGTTTGAATAGTTATTTTCTATAGGCAACGTACAAAAATCTGTTACTTGTGTAATAAAAAAAAATTGGTACATATTTTGACTCGTTTGAATATACCCAGATGATAGATAGGTACGAACGTACCTACATTTAATGGTAAAGCCAGACGAGCTTGATTTTCGGGTGTACTGCCTTTTCGGCGAAATATGTTTCGCCAAATTTCAATTAGCAACCAACCTTTCGCCGAAGTTTTATTTGGCAAACCATTCGTTGGCATAAGTTTACTTCGCATTTTTCATATTTCGCAACATTTTTATATTGCAAAATTTTACTTCATCACACTTTTATGTGGCAAATAATTATGTAGCAAATGATTGGCTTAGGCGAATAACAAATTGACAAATAACATTTGGCCAATTTTTATATTGCAAAGTTTTACTTCAAAATTTGTGCGAGCTAGCGAAGCGAGCGAGCAAGACGGTTCGGAGCAGAAGCGACTTGGATAGTTCGATGTGAGGTTTTTTTTTTATAGCAGCCAGGATAACTGCCACTAGGAAAGTAGGTTGGATGCCATTCAATATGTTGCTAAGTTAAGGTATGCCAATCAATACATTTGACCAAAACCTAAATGACATCTTAAAAAAATCCGGGGTAATAATTTGCATAATAATAATTTATCAAATTATTAGTTGGGAAATGATATCAGTGCGAAATGTTGAGCAGAGGGTCATAGGTTCAAACCCCGCCTCGCACCTCTGAGTTTTTCGAAATTCATGTGCGGAGTTACATTTGAAATTTACCACGAGCTTTGTGGAACTATGGCCCAAGCCCTCTTGTTCTGAGAGGAGGCCTGTGCCCAGCAGTGGGACGTATATAGGCTGGGATGATGATGATTTATTAAACATCAACTCAGTGCGTTACAGGGAGGAAAACATCATTCAATTAGTACAAACAGAGGCCGTATCGCCTAAAGTTTCTGACGCTCGCGATCGCAATCAAATGACAGTTTTTGTATGCCAAATCTGTCATTTGATTGCGATCGCCAGCGCCAGAAACGTTAAGCAATACGGCCTATCTGATATAATGTGGTCGAAAGCTGCGAGGCTCGTCCGAAATTGGTGTCGTAAGAAAGTGGTTGGGACAACGTAATAGTAGATACAAGAACTGATGACCATAGAGTCACAGTGCTGCGCACAGGCCTCCTCTCAGAATGAAAGGGTCTCATAATGTTAGAATAAAGAGTAATAAAGGAAAAAAAATAGGAATAAGGTAATTAAAAAAAGTTAGTTAAATGTCATAGAAATATAGGGGAGCACAAACGAATATTTGTGCCAGAGACTTTAAATTGTGCGGCAACTTTAACTTGCGTTGTTCCACTGCCATTTTGAATTCTGGAATTAAAACGGAAATTAAATTTACCTAGAGTCGAGAATTACCCTTTGGCGAAAGAGAAAACGAAAAGTTTCGAGATTCTGCGATCAGTGAGATTGGGAATCGTTTGAGTGCATTTTTAAAAGACTGAATAAAATTCTAAATGAAATCAGGTACTGCTACTTGCTTTGCTACTTAATTTGATATAATCTCTACTTACACGAAATGTAAGTTTATTTTTTATTAAATAAACAATTGTAGAAAATTTATTTAACTATTCGACGACCGGATGGCCACGTGGCTAGAGAACCTGACTACGAAGCTCGAGGTCCCGGGTTCGATTCCCGGCCGGGGCAGATATTTGTATGAATAATACGAATGTTTGTTCTCGGGTCTTGGATGTTTAATACCGTAAACTGCCGTAACTGCCTGACTCAATTTACAGTCGATAACTAGCACCCTTCTAGGTTTTTAAACTTTTATCCCCCCGTAATAATAATTCCCGTGTAGATAAAACTTTAAAGCCTATAAGAGTGCTAAGTTATCGACTCTAAATCGAATCAGGCAATGTTGGGGCCAGAGGGCAAAGTTGAAGCAGCTTACGGTATGTATTTAAGTGTGGTATTTATCTATATAAGCATGTTTATCCGTTGCCTAGTATTCATAGTACAAGCTTTGCTTAGTTTGGGACTAGGTCAATTGGTGTCAAGTGTCCCATGATATTATTATTATCTCTCTCTCTCTCTTATTTAATTAACCAATCCACAAATCAGTGTAAACATGTAATAAACTAATGAAACCAGCCAAGTGCGAGTCGGACTCGCGTACGAAGGGTTCCGTGCCATTATCTATAGACACAACAATACAATACAATACAATACAATAACTCTTTATTGCACACCAATACAGTAAACAGTACAGAGAAAACAAGTATATACATAGAGATTTTCTAAGGTAAGCAATAGGCGGCCTTATCGCTTCAGAGCGATCTCTTCCAGGCAACCTTTACAATGGACAGAAATAAGGAATACATTTTAGCAGGTGGTGCAATTTACAGTAGATCAGAGCTGTATCAAGAATACATAAAACTAACACATACAATACACATACACAACAAATCTAAACAGATAGATAGGTAGATGGATACCATAACAACACATAAATAAGCTAACTATAACATTTATACGCAAGATGACAGGTAGTGCTCCCTAAGCATAGACCTAAAGATAGGCAAGGACTTTGCGCGCCTCAAGTCTATCGGTAGGGAGTTCCACAACCGAGTGGCCTGGACAGTGTAAGAATAAACATAGAATTTAGAGTTTGAAAGTGGGACAGTAAGGAGGAAGTTCTGAGAGCAACGAACAGAAGTAACATAGCTAAATCGCTCTTTGAGGTAGCAAGGAGTTGCAGGGTTAAAGAGAATGCCGTAGAGAAGATGGAGAATGTGAGAGTTTCGGCGAAAGCGGATGGGGAGCCACCTGAGCTGTGATCGGAAATTAGAAACATGATCATATTTACGTAGGCCAAATATGAACCGAATGCACAGATTTTGAATTCGCTCAAGTTTATTCAAGTGCTCTTCTAAAAGATCGGGATAACAAATGTCAGCATAATCGAAAATAGGGTGCAGTAAAGTCTGTGCAAGCGCAACCTTGGTAGCAAATGGAAGGAAATTCTGAAGGCGTCTTAGGGATCCCATCGCAGCAAACACCTTCCTGCTAATCTCACATACATATGGAGTCCATGACAGAGTGCGGTCCAAGATAACACCCAGATTTTTTACCTGATCGGCAAATGGTATCAGAACTCCGTCGAAAAATACAGATGGCAAAGATACAAAGTCAACCCTTGGGATAAGTTTCGAGCTGCCAACAATAATGACTTGGGTCTTTGTCGGGTTAACCTTTAGGCCATATCGTTGGCTCCACCTTAAAATCTTTGTCAAATCCAGGTTAATGGATTCGATAACCGACGGAAGGTCAGCAAGCATGCCTTGGGAATAAATTTGTAGGTCATCAGCATAAAGGTGATACGAAGAATGAAGATTATGAGAAATAGAATCTATGAAGATAGAGAAAAGTAATGGAGATAACACTCCACCTTGAGGTACACCAGCGAGCGTGTTGCACCATGAAGATCGTGAATCATCCACCTTTATTCTTTGCCGACGACCCACTAAATAACTACGAAACCATTCAATAACCGCAGGAGATATGTTAAGAGAACGTAAAATACCAAGCATAATGTCGAAGTCAACCATGTTGAACGCATTGCTGAAATCTAATAGGGTTAAAACCGTAAGTTTCCTGTTATCCATGCCTATTCGGATGTCATCAGTGATCTTCGCAAGCGCGGTTGCCGTACTATGACCGGGACGGAAGCCTGATTGGAATGGATTGAGAAGATCGTTTCTGGTTAGGTATGATGTCAACTGCTGGTGTACAAGACGTTCTAAAACCTTGGAAAGAAAAGGAAGAATGGAAATTGGCCGGTAGTCAGAAAAGGATGCTGGACTAGATTTTTTTGCTAAAGGAACAATTTCAGCGTCTTTCCACGCTGAAGGGAAAATATTGGATGAAATAGAATTGTTTAATATAATAGTGATGACTGGGACGAGTATATCAAGGATAGGGAGAATCATAGCACGGCTTACACTGTCGACGCCAACAGCGTTAGAAGCGATGGATAATACGTTCTTCCTAACATCACTGTCGGTAAATTGATTGAAACAAAAGGAAGAAGTATCAGGAGTTGATAGCGTAGAAAGATAAGAAAGTGTCGTGTCTTTTTCAGGACCATGAAAAATAGCCGAAGACGAGAAATGTTGGTTTAGCTGATCAATATTGATATCAACTGGAACAGAGTTTTGCCGAGATTTACCAACTCCTAATGATTTTAAAAATTTCCAAACTTTGGCAGAGTCCCCGTTTTCAACTGCGTTATGAATATGGCGTCTTTGAGCGTCTCGACAGATGGTGCTGCAACGATTTCGCAAAGCACGATACCTGTCCCTGTTCCTATCCGAAGGGTCAGCCTTGTACTTAGATCTAGCCAGATTTTTCTTTCTAATCAGCGTTTTGATGTCATCGGTGAGCCAGGGAGCAGGAAGATGTTTAACCTTAATAGGTTTGACTGGAGCATGCACGTCGTAAAGCTTGGTGAGAAGAGAGTTAAAAATATCAATTTGTTTATCAACCGTGCTAGCTTCAGAGACAGACCCCCAATCAACCTTCATTGCATCCTTACGAAGCAAATCAGTGTTCATACGACCAAAGCTGCGCTGCAGGATCACTTTATGTTAACCTTAGGGGGACGAATTTTGTAAGAAAGGTAAATTAGATCATGGTAGGAGAAAGCATCAGCAGAACACTGGCCCGACTTAGCAACATGACCAGGGAAGAGGTCAGAGCTATGTCACAACGTGAGAAATTAACAAAAAAAAACGCGTTTGTTGTATGTGGGCCCCCTTATTTTTTTATTTTAACTTTATTATTTATTTTTAAACTATTTAATATTCTAGGAATATTTCAAGCGTGTACCTGTTGCCGTTATTAATATCGTGCAAAAAACGGCAAAAAAGTCACATTTGTTGTATGGGAGCCCCCTCAAATATTAATTTTATTCAGTTTTTAGTATTTGTTGTTATAGCGACAACAGAAATACACAATCTGTGAAAATTTCAACTGTCTAGCTATCACGGTTCATGAGATACAGCCTGGTGACAGACGGACAGACGGACGGACAGCGGAGTCTTAATAAGGTCCTGTTTTACCCTTTGGGTACGGAACCCTAAAAAGAATCTTCCGTAATATCAGTCGACGGCATACTTCATATACTTGGTTTGGATATGTATTCAACTAAATGTAAACAAAACAATGTCAATAGGTGTGAAATTCCCCCGTTTAAAATATCTAAATATTTACATTTCTGTATTGAAATACACTAGTCTAGTTTGTATTGCAATGATAGATAAGTAAAATGTTTAAAATCCTAGAATGTACCAAATCTGGCAGCTGAACTTTGTTTACATTTACCTGGTTAACCTATCCAAACCAAGTATAGGAGACCGGCAGCATTACGCGAAAAGTACCGGTAAGTAGGATACCGTTTAACAAATTGAATTTTGTATGCTTGCAGGCAAAACATAGCATTTTGATATAACAAACATATATGTTTGTAAATATTCACTTTGACTTTGACTTTAACACTATAGTGTTTTTCACTTGCGTCATTTCGTCTTTGAAAGTTCGCGAGTTCGCGACTGCCAAATTTGAAAATTTCCAATGTTAAATACTCTACGAATTGGGTATACCTTTACTATGTACAAAAGCAAGGAACACTTGTAGGTACGGTCAAAAGCATAATATATATACGATACCATGATGTCAAATATGTATACATATTTTGACGCTATAGCTGTATATATATTTTTGCGTTCGACTGTACTGCCGAACAAACTGATTCATGTACCAAAGTGGAACCTTTGTGCTACTAATGTCACGTTGACATCCCATACTTTTGTCAAAGAAATCATAGTGAAATTAATTATTAAAAGATTCCTCTCTCGTAGATGAATCAGTTTGCTCAATTCAGGTTGTTTGTTGCTCCATTATAACATTTCTTCTTTAGCAAACTAAATAGCTTATGCAAGTCATCGCTTCACCCGTTACTAGTTTAATCTAAGTCAGTTCCGCGACTTAAGCGTAAAGCAGTGACAAACACACAGCTAAGCACAGTTATTTGTACAAAAACTTGACATCTTACGCGTGGAAAGTCAGATTGTAGCCATTTCAAGTGATAAATCTGACTGACAATTAAATGGCTTCGCGTGGAAGGGGTTCTTCAATTACCCCTATCCCGTTTATCCTACGTCAAAATATCAAACCAAGACTGTTAACGAATTATTATCCCTTGGCGGGCTTGAATTATTCAGCACTCGCCGTAATATGTCACTTAATGGAATATTGAAACGGAAGAAACGTCATCTGTCAGAACTGGAACGAAATTTACACATTTTACTAAATTAATTTTTGCCGTATATATTAAAATGTTTTTCGGATTGGATGTGGCTGGAAATAAACATAGTGGGTGACTGCAGTTGTTCGAGGTTTTGATTGAATGATGTTTGTTTAAAAAAGCAATGAAAAGAAGTTTAGGTCATTTTTCTATCAAAGTGATGTATGTCGAGGAAGCGAGAGTTGTATGCCAGAATCGTAGCAAGTGGAAGGATGTAGTCTCTGCCTACCCCATTGGGAAAGAGGCGTGTTTTTATGTATGTATGTATGTTCTATCAAAGTGGAAAAAAGTCTAAAAATGCAGAAGGGCATAGCCCTTTTTATCACTGGTCGTAAATTCTTTAAAATGATGTTAAAAACCTAAAAAAAAACCACTGAACGGAATAAAAACTAAACAGCTACCGTTACCAGGATTAACGAAAAAAATAATTGCAACTCCTATTAACCCTTGGAGTGGCAGCGCCATATTTAAAATTTACTGTCAAGTGGCGCGGCCATTTTGAAAAAATATTCCTTGATCGGCAATCACACCTACGAATTAATTTCGGGAAATCGCTTTGCTCGCTCGTGCGCCTAAAATATCTTGGGTGTAATTGATAACTTACAACCCTTGTTTATCAATCTACTATTTACTCAAATAATGTCTTTCTTTACAGGTGTCAACCCCAAAGAGCTTAAAAATAAGAAAGTGGGCGTTTTCGTCGGCGCTTGTTTCTCGGAATCTGAAAAAACCTGGTTCTACGAAAAAATGCAGGTCAACGGGTTCGGTATTACCGGGTAAATACAATTATTATTATACTAGCTTTTACCCGCGGCTTTGCATGAACAATAAGGCGACAGTTTAATTGAAATTCTAAGATTTCACTGAATTTCAGCAAGAATTCCCAAACTGCACAGGTACAGTCAGCAACAAAAATATACACACGTTTGAAGCGCTAAAACTATTTTTACATACAGGACTTTATTGCCTGAACGTTAAGGTCGTGTATACATATTTTGTGCACTTTGGCTGTATTCTGTACTCACTGGTTGAAAAATTGGGATGTTTTTTTTTCTTTTTGTAAATTTTGTGTTTCGAAATCAAAATTCTTTGTAGAGGTTTTTGTTTAGATTATTGTATTGTAATGTATTGTTAAGTAAAACTCTTTATTGTACATAAAAACACATGAAAATAACAGAACACATGATAATAAGATGTACAAAGGCGAACTTATCCCTTCCAGTTAACCTTTGAACGAATGACAGGATTATTATTATTACTTACAAGTATCTATCACCCGCGACTTTGTTCGCGTAGAATGCGTTTATCGCTATTCCGCAGGTAGTATGCAATTTTCCATCATAAAAACTATCATAATGTCCTTCCCCGGTACTCGAACTATCTGTGTAGGTACCTACCGAATTTCATATAAATCGGTTCAGCGGCTTAGACGGGCAAAAGTAACGAACAAACAAACAGAACTACAAACTTTGGCATTTATAATATTAGTGAGATAGTACCTATTAGAAGATTGACATTCAGTTTTAGAAGCGATGATAAATTTGATTAATATTACATACAGCTTTGTTCTTATAATTTTTTGTGAAGGTAGAATCGTACAAAAATTTTGTATAGTTTTTATTTTCTTTAAAAAACAGTACGTATAAAAATAAAGAAATAAAATTGTACATGTGCAATTGGTGAATCAACCAATTTGAAAATATGGCATAATTTAACACTAAAACCGGCATCGATGTCCAATGTGGGTCAAATCTTCCAGTAGTCGGATTGACTTAAAATTTATTGTAGTACTAGCTTTTGCCCGCGGCTTCGCCCGCGTGGAATTCGGTTATCGCGCACTGTTCCCTCGGGACTGTGCATTTTTCCAGGATAAAAGTAGCGCATGTCACTCTCTGGCCCATAAACTATCTCTATGCCAAAAATATCGTCGATCCGTCATTCCGTTCGACGTGAAAGACGGACAAACATACAAACACGCACACTTTCGCATTATAATATTAGTATGAAATGGTTGAATGACAGTTCAAGTACAATGAATAAAAACACACTGGGTAGAAAATATTATACCAATTTTTTTTTTTATTCTTTAGATAATATTTACATCATGATTTTAATCTACAGCTGTTCCCGAGCTATGTTGGCAAACCGAGTGTCCTACTGGCTTGGAGTCACCGGTCCTTCGTACACAGTGGACTCTGCCTGCTCCAGCTCCCTTTATGCCCTCGAACACGCCTTCAGAGCCATCAGGGACGGCCACTGCGACTCCGCCATCGTTGGGGGCTCCAACCTTTGCCTACATCCTTACGTGTCACTACAGTTCTCTAGGTAAGACTCCTAGAGGCAGGGCTCTAAATGTCCTCATATCAAAGAACTCTCGGTATAGCCCGAGATGTCGTTGAGATGAGCAACGTCTGCGTAGTCTGAGGGGGTTCCAGCCCAGCGAGTTTATCCTGATGTCCTGGAGCTGCCAAACTATAATAATGAGGGCCACTGAAAGGGCTTTAGTATATAAGAATCCTGCATAACCCAGCGGCAAACGGCGTTGGGGATCTTATTGAAGATTCCCACTCCAAAAAAAGGTGAGGATTAAAAGGAAAGAGGAAATGAGATTTTTTTAGTTCTTCAGAACGGGAATGGCTCGCGAGAGGCAGCAAGCTCTGCTGAAGCAACGATTCAGTATTCAGATTCTTAAAAACCAGCACCGTAAAAGTCACGAGCGATAAAAACGCGACGCGTCTCAGTTTGCTTTTCATGACGCTACGTCATATTGGTAGGAGAATGGGGGCTTTCAAGTAGTATTGCAGTAAAGAGATGAATTGTGGTTGCGTTTGCGCAGACAATTTTTTTTCAACATGAAACTACCGTGAGACTCACTCATATTAAATGATATTGTAACGGATAACTCACGTCTTAAACTCGGTCGAGCTAAACTCGGTTTAAGACGTGAGTTATCCGTTACAATATCATTTAATACATTTTTTTTTCTGAAAATCGTTCCATATGGCCACTATGGCACTTTTTTCAGCTGTCGTGTTTTACCGACCGTGGCGGTCAAAGGGTTAAGACACGTGAACTGAAAAAATCATGGCGCGGCTAAATTAAATTACTACAGAACTATTTATGTCAAATTTAATTACCTGGGGATTCTTTATTATCATTTAAATTCATGTTACGAGTACGTAATGATTGTATTTGAAAATCACCACGAAGTAATTGTGACGCATCTGATGAATAATTTATTAAATCAGGCGTTACTTTGCGGAGGTCCATATCAATGAACTAAAATAATTCAACTTACGATAGCTAAAATACAAAATATGGCTTCGCTACTTCACGTACTACATTTAAAGATCTATCATGGTGTTTGATTTGTGTGATCTTACAGTGTGGAGGTGGAGGAACTGCATGAACACGCATATTTTGCATAAGCTTAGCTGTCGTAAGTTCGCGGGTGAGCAAGGGAATTATTTTAGTTCTTTGCATCTGATGAAGTTAGGTAGTTGTCAGGGTGGGTTATATTAAAATGCTTCTTTTACTTTTAGATTGGGAGTGTTGTCGCCTGACGGCAGCTGCAAGAGTTTCGACAACAACGCCAACGGGTACGCTCGTTCGGAAGCCATTGTCGTCTGCTTCCTTCAAAAAGCTAAGGATTCTAGAAGGTAAATTACTAGCTTCGTAGGTATAGTCGAAGGCATAAATATCTATACAGCCATAGCGTCAAATACATGTACATCAACGTTATGGTTAGTGGCATAAAAGTGTATAGATATCTTTGACGCCTTTGAAATGTAAATTATTTATGCCCTCGACTGTACTTAGAAATTTTGATTTTCGAAATATTGCTTCGGAGCCTTGTAGCTATACTTACCTTTGTCATTTATTGTTGGATTGACAAAAAAATACGTGTCCATGTCCAATCCCAAAAATGACGACCGGATAGCCAAGTGGTTAGAGAACTGACAATGAAGCTTGAGGTCCTGGGTTTGACCCCGGCCGAGGCAGCTATTTGTGTGAATAATGAATAACACGAATGTTTGATGTTTAATGATGATGATAATGAGTATCCCAAGACTTTTTTGTTGTGTTTTCGACCCAAAAATCTACCCAACTATAAAGACCGATTTTTTTGCTAAAATTGAATGACTTTTTTATAGGGTATACGCCCAGCTCCTCCACGCCAAGACAAATTGCGATGGGTACAAAGAACAGGGCATCACCTACCCAGCCGGTCACATCCAGAAAATGTTGCTCAGGGAGTTCTACGAGGAATGCTCTGTGCCTCCGCAAACCATGGAGTTCGTTGAGGCTCACGGCACAGGTAAATGAAAGAAAGAAAATGGTTATTCGATGTATAAACAAAGTTATAAGATAGAACACAATAAAGTATTAAATGACAGAAAGAAAAACATTTCCGCCCCCTTACTGCAAACGCAAAACTTGTTTGTTTTACAAAAAAAACGCAATAAACGTAGTATTTATTTGCGTTTGTCATAGTTGATACTTAAGTTTGTAGACTTTTTTCTCATTTTTTTTTATTATATATAATAAATTCACAGTCGTAGAAACATAATGTATGTAACGTCGCATAATTGAGTAAAAAAAGGTCGCGACGTCTTCTTACGATGTTCGCTACGCTCACATCGTAACTCACGCCGCTCGCCTTTTTTGATCCCTCTATACAACTGTCGCATAAAATACTATTATTAAACTATTTTTATTAAAACAGACCTCAGCATCAAGAGCTCTAACTTAATTCAAAGCATTTCTAACACCGCTCTCAGCAAACCGCTATATGAAACTTTTTCCTGCCTCTTTCATACCTTGTTAACCCAGATACTTAGGGCTTCCGCGCAAAATCTTGTTATACATTCCCCTCAGCCTTAAAGTTGACATTGTATTTTTTCCATCATCATAAACGAGATAAATTGGCTACATGGCACTTTGCACTGTGGACTTACGCTTTCCAGTTTGAGAAAACTCTTAGGAAGCTTTTCGCTCTAACACAGGGTTTCTCAAACTTATGGCTCCACGTACCCCTGTTAAAGTTTCTAGACGACAGCGAACAGCGAACCCCAAAGAAAATAATTAAAATATGGTGTTAAAGAAACTAAGTTATTAATAATGAATATATATGTATTTCAATATAGGTCAATAAAGGTATCAAATATAGGTAAGAATCGTCTTGCCAACGAAAATACAAACTGAAACAAACAACACAACAGCAAATAAACAAAAAGTAACAAATTTGGAGTTAAAAAATACAAAAAGACTCCAAAAACCAATCTTAATCATCTTGCCAGTTTTGCAGCCACCATCACGTAAACCTTGTCGCGAACCCCCTACTGTCGAATAGCGAACCCCTAGGGGTTCGCGTACCCCATTTTAAGAAACCCTGCTCTAACAAATTAAGACTGGCTGCCATCTAAGTATCTTTCGTGATCTAGCGTTTAAATAATTAATTGTTAAGTTTATGTTGTACCAGTTACTTTGCCGATAGCTGATAGTGGTTTAGTGATTTGACCTAGGGCCTCTCTTAAGCAGAGGATCGTTCGTTCAAAGTTCTGAGTTTTTCGTTTCTAACCAAAAATAATCTTGACCGATGGACCGAGAGACAGACGGACAGCTAACTTTACTGATCCTATAAGAATTCCGTATTTTCCTTTTGAGGTACGGAACCCTAGCAACATCCAAGTTCCCAAGCTATCACATTTAAAACATTAGTAGCAAACAGAAGCAGCTACAAATGGCAACAAAAGCGTTTTAAAAAGGACTTTACGAGGGCAATTCTGCATTAAAACAAACGCTATCTAGTTGCAGCCAGTTGCAACCCACTCAGCGCATCGGCACAAAGCCGCGCGCAATTAGTTTATGTTTAGCTGCCTCCATTCAAAATGGAGCGGCAAGTGGGATGAGAAACAAGGACGTGAAGTGAAGTACAAAGTTAGAGTATTTTACGCACTGAATTTGCGTTATGCGACAAAAAGGCTCGCTAAATATGTATAATTCAGAAATTTCACCGTATGCAAGGAAGGGGTCTCAAAATGTTTCCGTAATAAGTACTTTGACAGATATAAAAAGGCTTGCCTTGGGTCTCCCGAATCAATTTGTAATTTTCAAACTAACGCCTCATCATCATCATCATGTCAGCCGAAAGACGTCCACTGCTGGACATAGGCCTCCCCCAAGGCTCTCCACTCAGACCGGTCTTGTGCTTTCCGCATCCACCGCGATCCCGCGATCTTAACCAGGTCGTCGCTCCATCTTGTTGGAGGCCTACCGACGGCTCGTCTCCCGGTCCGCGGACGCCATTCGAGAACCTTTTGACCCCATCGGCCATCAGTCCTGCGAGCAATGTGCCCCGCCCATTGCCACTTCAGTTTCGCAATTCTTCGAGCTATGTCGGTAACCTTAGTTCTATTGCGGATATCATCATCAAACTAACGCCTGATTTATTCTTATTTCCTAGGTAAACCATTAGTTCTGTGATTGGAATTGAAATTCCAGGATTTCACTGAATTTCCATTCCATTTCACTAAACACCCATCCAAAATTTCATGTGTGTAGACGATTTTTTGAAATTTTACATGGCTCCCATGAGAATGCCGGGATAGTAACGTACGTAGTATTTCTAGACGTTCAATTTACTACCTATACAAAATTTTATTTAAATCTGTCATGACGTTTTAGCGTCGACAAATAAATACTCACGTACGTGTACGCATACACGCACTCACAAATAAGTTTCACATTTATTCAGTAGAATAAAAAAAACTCTCATAACACTAAAATCTAAGTAGCTCACTTTTGTTGGCACCGCGTACGCGTTCTTACATCCCTTACCCGCTGTATAATTTAAAAAGAGCCAGACAATGTCCATTTTACACGAAGTAGAAGAACAATAGACGTGTATTCTCAAGACAATTATTGCGAGAAGACTATTGTCGGAACACAAGTGGTTTCAGCGGGAAATACAATTTGTAGATTCTGAAAGGATTTCTTGGCAACTAAATACCGTTTTAATTCCGTATCTTCTAAGCAGATTTATTTGTTTCTATTTTAAACTAGCACTGTGGTTTCATTGTTTATTTCAAAAACGTAGGATCGGCCTCTTCGTCAAAATAAACCTTAAGGGGGCACCGAGTCTCTAGCACTAATATATTTAGCACTAATTATATGTAGGTAAGAGGAAGATAGGTTGATCAGAACGCGCGAGTTTTTAGGTATTTCCTTCGTATTACAACAAATACCTACATAATTTAAAAATGTTACGTGTATACGCGATAGAAAGATCACGTTTTCTTATCACTCAAAAACTCATGACCGCTGTGCAACAGTTACACCATTAAACCACCACCAAATAAGTCGTCTATAAATATTATATTTTTTTATATACGACTTTGGGATCTTTTTATATCGAATGAACTACAAGTAATTGTGTTACTACAGTGTATGATTTATAGAGTAAATCCTCAAACATTCCACTAATATTATAAATGCGAAAGTTTGTAAGTCTGTTTATTTGTTCGTTACTCCATCACGTCAAAACCGCTGAACCGATTTAGATGAAATTTGGCACACATAATTTGAGTCCCAGGGAAGGACATAGGATAGTTATTAACTCGGGATAGCAATAGACGAATTCTACGCGGACTGAGTTGCAAGTAACAGGCTAGTCTTACATATGAGTTTCAAGACTGAAGCTTTACTAGTAATGATACAGCAAGGGAAGAAATGAATGCCTTGATGATACTGCAATGCCACGTAACCAACAATGTAATTTTTTTTTCAGAAAAGCGTTAATATCAAAAATATATTGGTGTTTACTTTTACTAGCCACGAAATTACAATTTGCTACTTTTTTAGGTTACGCCGTACCTATTAACCATTGTTGCTTACGCGGCATTGTAGTATCATCGACGAATAAATGCGCTAGAAGTTCGGTGCACTCTTAAAACATCTCGTTTCTCCAACAGGAACAAAAGTGGGCGATCCTGAAGAACTCGTGGCCATAGATGAGATCTTCTGCAGCGGACGCGACAAACCTCTGCTCATCGGCTCCATCAAGTCTAACCTGGGGCACAGCGAGCCTGCCTCTGGACTCTGCTCTGTTGCTAAGGTATCGAGGCGTTTGATCTCGTTGGATCAGATCAGATCTCATTCGATCTCGTCTTTTACAATGTGAACTGATAAGGAATGGAATGAGCTCCCATCGTCTGTATTTCCGGATAAATACAATCTAGGGCTCATCAGGGCTAAGAGTGAGGCTGTTACTGAACCATTGAGACCTTTGGTCTTAATATTTGCACTTTCCATTAGGTGAGATGGGGGGTTAATCACGGGTCGGATTTATGTAAATCTAGTTTTTGAAATCGAATGATCAGAAATAAAGTCGCTAGTCGTGGTGGCCTAGTGGTTTGACCTATTAGCCTCTGGAGCAAGAGTTCGTGGGTTCGAACCCAGGCTTGCACCTCTATGTTTTTCGAAATTTATGTGCGATATTACTTGTTACATTTGAAATTTGCCTTGAAGAATGATGCAGAAAAATATCGAGAAGCCTGCACACATCTGCAAAGAAACCCATTAGTTGTGAAGTTTCCGATTCGCGCTAAGCCCGCGTGGGATTTTTTGTAAAAAGCAGTAAAAAATTAAGGAAGAATAAATTTCACAGAACAAAGATAACGTAAAAAACAAAAACAGGTAAAAATATTTAAATTCAGATAAAACCGCACTCTCTCATTATTTGCTTCAGTGAATAAAGCTTATATAGAGCTTTTCCCAAACAGGAGAAGGCTCGTGCTCGAATTTCACAGTAATATATTAAGTCGGACTTAAAGCTTTTGTAAAAGCTGGCCATTGTACGTCTTTACGGGGAATAATTTAGCGAAAGCTTGCAGCCAGCCAAGTACGAAACAAAGGGGTGTTAAAAAAACTAATGGAACAAACAACTAAATTCGGAATTAGCGTGGGTGAAGTGCCTATAGTAAAAACTATAACAAAAACCTAATTGCATACATTCCTTGGTAAAACAGTATAGGTAAATAGAATGTTAGTCCGTTAGTAAGATAATCAGAAAAAAAAATGGATTTTCTTTTGTCAATCAAATAAAGATGATGTAGGTACATCAAAGTTCGAGAGTGACCAAGTATCCCGTGACGCCACTCGTTAGTAAAAAATGGACGTAGGTAGGTGTAATGTTACGCGAAACTTTACTTGACAAAAGTACGATATTTTTTGAAAATCTAACTGAAGAATTAATTATATATTTTTAGGAATCTAGTATATTCGATGACGCTACAACATTACTTATAATTATATATATGCGAAAAAATCACATTTATCAAAAAGTAAATTTGATAAACCTAATAGACGACCAGACGGCCTAGTGGTTAGAGAACCTGACTACGAAGCTTGAGGTCCCGGGTTCGATTCCCGTGTCGGGGCAGATATTTGTATGAAAAATACGAATGTTTGTTCTCGGGTCTTGGGTGTTTAATATATGTATTTAAGTATTTTTTATCTATCTATTTAATTATATTTATCCGTTCCTTAGTACCCATAACACAAGCTTTGCTAAGCTTACTTTGGGACTAGGTAAATTGGTGTGAATTGTCCCGTGTTTTTTTTTTCATAAATATTAAAAAGGATTACAAATTCTTGCGAATTGGCAACCAAAGATACTCGATACGAATTAATAACTAAAACAAGTGAATAAAAGCAAAGACCTAGTCTTTGGCCCTTAAGATAAAGAAACGTGCGATAGAGAAACAAAACTCCACGGTACTGCCTTGATCAGATCCAATTACTTTCACATTATCGTTTAAGCTACCTCTTTCATACTATAAATCCAGGATTATTTCCTTTAGATGTGCATAGCCTACACGACTGGCTTCATCCCGCCCAATCTAAACTTCTCAACTCCTCGCGAGGGCGTGGAGGCGCTGGCCAGTGGTCGTCTGCAAGTGGTGACTGACAAGCACCCGTGGGGCAAGGGCTTGAGCTCCATCAACAGCTTCGGTTTCGGCGGAGCTAACGCTCACGTGATGCTGAAGAATGTCGCCAGGACCAAAGTAAGTGAACAAAGGATTTATAGAATACAAAATACTTCACAAAGTAAGCAATTCAGAGCGGTCTCTTCCAAGTGACCTGTATAACAAAGATTGGAGAAAGATCTGAAACCGTATTGTCTAACA
This sequence comes from Choristoneura fumiferana, assembly GCF_025370935.1. NCBI lineage: Eukaryota > Metazoa > Arthropoda > Insecta > Lepidoptera > Tortricidae > Choristoneura > Choristoneura fumiferana. Next base: position 3,965,315 of record NC_133480.1, read on the forward strand.
CGCTGACGTTCACGGTCGCATTCCCCGTCTCTTTCAACCCCCGTCTTATGAAATGTGACAGAAAATTAGTGGTGAAAATGATACAAGACAATAAGAAGAAGTGAAGAGGTCTCCTCTCCTATGACTGTATGTGTTATACCAGGCGTCCAGCTACCTACTTACCCAATTTCATCCAAATCAGTCCAGCCGTCTTAGCGTGAAGGAGTAACAAATGCACACACACACACGCGTCGCACATACTCACAAACTTACACATTTATAATACTGGTAGGAAGGTTGTTAAACCACTGTAGGTAAGGTAGCTATAAAGTTTTTTGTTTGCATCGAAATGTAACTATATGACCAGATTTTTTCACAATTAAACTTTTTCTGACAGGTAAACCACGGTTTGCCAGGAGACGACTTGCCTCGCTTGGTATGCGCCTCTGGTCGCACAGAGTCCGCCGTCGACAAGATCCTGAACGACTTGGAGTCGAGGCCATTAGACGCTGAACTGGTGCGACTCTGGCATGCTATCCACGAGGAAGACATTGGAGGGCATGTTGTGAGGGGTTACACGTTACTACGTAAGTGTATTTCTTGTAGCTTTATGTTTGGTTCGTGATCTTCTCTTTTTTAACCTGGAGACGCCAGCTGGCCAATTATAAAGAACCGTTGTACGTCTTTGCATCTAACAGTTTTGATGCATCATTCATCATCTGTCCTTATTGAAAAAGAGACTTAAGCCACGTGTCGCTGCCTGTGTCTTGGCTTAATACAATAGCAATGAGTTGATGAGTATCGGCTAAAGAACAGCAAATACTGGGCTACATATGGTGTTCAAATGATTACCTACATGCAACAGAATTCACCAAATAATTTGATAAGTACAGCCAATTCGAAAACAGATGAAAACTTTCGCAGTGTATACTTATCGCTTTGGTACACTTAGTATTTGGTAAAGCAACCATCACAAAATTATACTAAATAACAATTTTCATCGTTTTCTTTGTGTTCTCGTTCCAGTACCATTCCAAAAATAATTTCATGTGACAAATATTTTTACACGCCAAGTAAACAATGGTCTATAATACAGGCAAAGACGGCACATCGAATGCCAAATCGCTCGTGCGCAGCATGGAGTACTTCTCCGGCGTAAAACGCCCCGTCTGGTTCGTCTACTCTGGGATGGGATCCCAATGGGCCGGCATGGCAGCTCAGCTCATGAGGCTGCCTATCTTTGCTGCCGCTATACACAAGTAAGACAATAAAGAACTCATTACTATCTTGTACATTTACTTCATACCAGAATGCCTTATTTCGTAATGACAATGACAAAAACTAAAAATACTTTGGGATTTTTAGAAGCTTATCTCATATATTCTACAAAAGTATTCTATGAGACAGTGGTTATTTACTTCGTATAACTCTTTATCGCTATTACAGAAATACCTATGTTCAAGTAAAGCTAGAGGCCATTATTGCCCTCTTTATATCAATAGTAATCACCATTTGTTTCTATCAACCAAAAGTAGAAATGGTCCTGACTTCGATTTGCAACTGATTGCGCATCGAACAATAGAACCTCAAGCCTAAGACGTAAATCATCATACTAAAAATTACAATTTTGCCATCTAGGTGCCACAAAGCTCTTGAACCTCTGGGTGTAAATCTAACGAAAATCGTGACGGATCCTGACCCAAAGATCTACGATAACATCTTGCACTCGTTCATCGGTATCGCCGCCGTTCAAGTTGGTCTCACTGATGTTCTGAAGGCTGTCGGCATCGAGCCTGATCACATTATTGGTATGTTTAAGATCTGATTTAAGTTCAACTTCATCAATAGCTTCCTTCGTTAATCCAAGCCTTGTTTCTTCAACTTCTCTGATTTCATTCTTCTATTTTCAACTTTATTTTTTTTATAAATTAAGTAATCGGTCATAAATAAACTGTAGATTTAATCATTTTAATTAGGTCTGAAAAAGCAGGACCCTTGTGTTTATATCCATACTAACTTATGCTCGTGGCTTAAGTTAATGTGGATACCATTTTTACCATAAAAAATGGCCACAGGAATTCCAGGAATTCCCTTTTAGTGCAACTCTACGAGACTCAAGATAAAATTGTTTGCTTAATTTCTAGTCTCAAGCCCAAGTTCGATAGGCAGTACGTTGTCTGTCTGTTACTTAGTTCATCAGTTAGTTAGTCTCGTTACTCTTTTATAAAGATGTGATCAAGTACGTTTGAACTCCCTTTTTAGGTCACAGCGTGGGCGAGCTCGGCTGCGCGTACGCCGATGGCTGCTTCACGGCTGAACAGATGATCCTGGCTGCCTACTACCGCGGCAAGGCTTCCATCGATACACCCTTCATCAAGGGATCCATGGCGGCCGTAGGACTGGGCTACAACCAGGTCAGAACCAGCAATGGTAGTCAGAATGCTTCTAACACTGTTGGCATCAATACATCGTCTTTGTTTCTGCTATCTATTTTACCTATAATTTTACAAATAATCATATCAAACACTATAACATCAAGTGGGAAAATGTAGATTTTAATTTACGCGGAACAAAACCCGAATTTAAATCATAAAATTATGTATTGTTTCGAAAAAAATATTATCTATCTCGTAGAACTTCTTGCCGGTTTTTTCTCAACAGAGGTTTTTTCCGAACTGGAGGTAAATTTTTCGACGTCGGCAAATTTGTCTAAAGTTATAATAATAGCCTAAATTGAATAAAAATATTTTAATATGACTTGATTGGATTTGATTTTGCCACAATTTAAGGACGTTATTGTCAAATTTTTAAACAAAAAAAGTGTACAATTTCAGCTTATGATGTCGTACTTGTAAACAATGACCATGTGACCATGTAACATTCAAAATCTAAAATTCTAAATGGTCATATCATGGTGGTGGTAAGTAGTGGTCTCAAATGTCACAAGAGAAATATTTTCTGTCACAGATGAAGACAATGTGCCCGCACGAAATCGAGGTGGCCTGCCGCAATGGTCCAGAGTCGAGCACTATCTCGGGCCCTGCTGAGGCCATGAAGCAGTTTGTTGGCAAGCTTACCGCCAAGGGTATCTTTGCCAAAGAAGTCCCATGCTCCAACATTGCCTACCATTCCAGATACATCGCAGAAGCTGGTAAGATTATTTTTCTGAACCATAACAAAAACTACAAAACTTGGTAATGTTAAGAGAAATTGGAATCGCGTCTTCCAAAATCGATATCGTAGCTTTTCACATCTGCTGTCATCAATGCATTCGAGTTTTTATGGTTCTCTACCGCACTTGGCAAAACGCTGCTAACACGGATATTAATAGATACCTACAAATTCCTACAGAACCCTCAGTGCTCGAGTCCAACGCACTTGGCCAGTTTTTGAGTTACAAACTTCGTTACAGACTTAGCTGTAAAAACGAGTAAATTCGTGTTTTTTTTTAGCCATTAAAAGGGTGCCGAGCGTTAATTCCCTGCGAGTTTGGATTCTTTATTAATTCAATGACAAGAAAAAATCCAAAATTGCCTAAGTAGTTCTGCTTCACTTATAATAAGACGTGGGTGAAAATCAAGTTCAAAGATTTCGTTACATACATAGACATGGATAAAAAATTACTTAGTGAAGCTGTACGAGCACGCTCGCCATTAATGTTAGGCGGACGCTGCACCCTCTGTGTACGTCACACTGTTTACGTAAACTTACGCAATTAAATGTATTTCTTTCATATTATTTTAGTGCAATAAAGGTACTCTACCAGGACGGTCACATCTTTTACTTAACAATCCGTTCTTCTAACATTATAACATACAACATAACTTTAACATACCTTCAACATTCGTAAATGTAAGGTCTATTAAACTAGTAGACCGACTACATTTTTCAATATTAAACGAGTTAAAACAAAACTATTTGTAACCAGGTCCAACCCTTCTGAAGTACATGAAGAAAGTGATCCCGGAGCCAAAGCCTCGTTCAGAGCGCTGGGTTTCCACCTCAGTGCCGCAGCAGTTCTGGAACGACGCGAAAGCAGAATTCTCATCGGCTGAATACCACACTAACAACTTACTGGTGCGTAATGTCGTTTTAAATGGCCCATAAATAAAAATCAACGTGAAAGAAATAGCGGGAACGTGCAAGCATTATTTATTTATTTGAATAGCTTTTTATTGTGAGAGAAATCGAGTAGTGAAAGAATGTTTTAAATATCTTAAAAACAATCACGTTTTTGATAATTGTTCTACGACGACCATTGAAAGTCCGTACAAAATATATATTTTTCTAGAAAGAGACGGGATGTACCTATTTTAACTGTTTTGCTCATAAAATCTTGCTTATTTTTCAATAGATTTTCAATAATAGATGCCAGCCCTCTTGTTCTGAGAGGAGGCCTGTGCCCAGCAGTGGGACGTATATAGGCTGGGATGATGATGATGAATAGATGCCATTTACAATATCTACTTATATACCACAGCTAAGAAATGCCGAGCAAAGAACCATCATTGGTGTGGTTCTTCAATCTTCTTAAATCTTATCAAAGTCTTTGTTTCATCAATCATATTTATCCTCAGAGCCCAGTTCTTTTCGAAGAAGCCTCGCGTCTGATTCACCCTAACGCCGTCACCATCGAGGTTGCGCCTCATGGTCTTCTGCAGGCCATCCTGAGACGCTCCCTTTCGAAGGATGTCGTCAATATACCACTGACCCAGAGAGGGAACGAAGACAATGTCCAGGTCTTCCTGACTGCTTTAGGAAAGTGAGTCTAAATTATTTTCCAAGTCGTCCCAAGTTTAGGACATACTTTGAAAGCAAATACAAGTATCAACTTTTACGCATTGACATCAAGTTTCAAATTCTTCTTACGGGTCTTACGAGGTTTACCGATGGTGTCTCAAGATAATGATCGAGGGTTCGAAGCCGAACTGAAAATTTTAAGCTATTTGGAATTTATATGGGAAATAATATATTTGAAAGATAAAAAGACATCTGGTGAAACCTGATACACGCCTGCGAAGCAACTCTATGCTGTGTGTGAAGTTCCCAATAAATTCTGAGCCCGGGTGGGATCTACAACTCAAGCCTTCTTAATATCACCATCCCAGCCTATATACGTCCCACTGCTGGGCACTGCTCGGCTCAGAATGAAAGAGCTTGGGCCGTAGTTCCTACACGGGCCCAGTGCGGGTTGGGAACTTCACGCACACCATTGAATTACTTCGCTGGTTTGTGCAGATTATGTTTTCCTTCACCGTGAAGCTCGTGGTAAATTTCTAATGTAATTTCGCACATTAATTTAGAAAAACGCAGAGGTGCGAGCCGGGGTTAACACCCACGATACTCTGTTTGAGAGGCGGTAGGTCAAACCACTAGGCCTCCACGGCTTCTTCTTAATATAAGAGGAGATTATGTCCCGCAATGAGACGTAGGTACATAAGCAGGAGATGCTGATGATATTGCTGTTGTTGATGATAATGATGATTATAGATACGAGCAGGACTGAATTCGTCTCTCTCCTCAGGATGTACGAGGTGGGTTTGAACCCGCGGCTAGCTGAGGTGTACCCGCATGTACAGTACCCAGTGTCTATTGGAACACCTATGATCTCACATCTAGTGGAGTGGGAGCATAGTGAAGACTGGTGAGTAAATAATAGCTCTTATACCTACACAGGCTCATCGACTTCATTCCTAGGCATGTCCTGAAATGGCGCAATTTCAGGATTTGGCTAAAGGACATCCGCCACATCGTTCAAAACTCAACGTTTAACGATTTGCCTAGTGACGTTTAGGCAATCATGAAACTCCTAGGCATATCATGAAACGCCGCCATTTTATGATTTGTCCAGGTTAGGTAGATTTAATACGTTAGATTTTAGAAATTATACACTGAAAAAAAAAGATTTGTTTCATATGGACGAACAATTTCCATTCTCAAATTGTAAACTAGGTATTCAGGATTAGGTATATTTCAGGACCATCCTGTAGAACCCTTTGTGGGGTTAGGTTAGTTTTATAGCAACCCTGAAATACAGTTTTAATAAAAATCGTTATAAAACATATATAGATATAACATAAAACAGCTGGGAAATTAATTATTTGATAAAACTGTCTTCAGCAAAAAATTAGAAAACCGCTTTGTCCAAAGATTTATGTTTAGTTACATACCTAATAAAGTTAGATAATACGGTATTTGACTATTTTGTATATGTTTTATAAATTAAAACTACACAATGCCTGTTTTAAAATAGAGAAACAACTTTTAAGCTACCTTTACAAATAACAAAGTTATAAAGGTTTGAAATTCAAGATTAGACAGAGAAAGACATACTGGTATGTGACGTCACACGCTAGTAGCGCCATACTTGCTGCATAGAAAAGCGTTTGAGAAAGAGACAGGTATATAGATTTTTCAAAAAATCACTATAAACCCAATTTTCAACCGAATTAAGTTTTCTCTTCGCTAAACACTGTCTGTACATCTATATTTTCATAATAGTCAAAGTCAAAGTCAAAGTCAAAATATCTTTATTCAGTTTAGGCTATAACAAGCACTTATGAATGTCAAAAAAAAATCTACCACCGGTTCGGAAAAACCTCTGCTGAGAAGAATCCGGCAAGAAACTCAACGAGGTATATTTTTTTTTAAAACAGATTTACAATATTATTAAATGATATATGTATACATCACAAGTATTTAACACAACTTTATTTTTAACACAGTAGGTTCGCTATTTGAAGGGATCGCTAATGCGGATCGGAATTATTTCCAAATATCCCTGTCCATGATATAATCATTAACTTTATAATACGCCTTTGATATTAATGTCTTCTTGACAATAGATCTGAATTTTGTATCCGTTTCATTTATAAATAATATTAAGATATGGCAAATCCAGGAGTTGTCAAATACCGTATTGAAATTTAATATTGTGAGATTGTGACTCGTTAACGGTGACTTTGAAACTTCAATCGATGTAAAAGGTCCTTTGATCATGAAATAACTGATTATATAGGCACAGATATTTAAACGATTAAAAAAGTCGGCCAAGAGAGTGTTGGGCCTTGCGCAGTGTAAGGTTCCATAGTTTAATATCACAGAATAAGTAATCTAATGTGCGGAAAATACTCAATATTAAGTTTTGGTCGACTATAACTAGTTAACTTGTAAAGCCTACTAGGCTGTGATAGTTTTCTTTTTAAATTCATTATTATCATTATAATAGTACACTACAGTATTTAAAAAAAATCAAGGCCTCGGTTTAGCTTCTGGAGCACATTAAATTTTGCTAAATTTGATGAACTCTCACAGTCTAATTGAAATTTCCTGGTTTTACTAAATTCCCATGGGAATACACATATCTTAGTTGTATGACCAACATCTCATTCGCGCAAAATTACATGTCTAGCTAAATACATACCAAATTTTATCCAAATTCATTCAGCCGTTTAGCATGAATAATTTACAAACACATGGGATTAGTGGAAAGGTATAGGTAGGTTTAAAACTAACCAAACCTAACCAACAAAAATTGCAACAACCCCCGACTTTGTCACATGAATGATTTTAATTTTAAAACATGTCTAAGAACCATAGCTAGAAAACTTGCTTTAAAATAAAAAAAACCGCCTTCAAATCGGTCCAACCGTTTAAGAGCTACGGTGCCACAGACAGACACAGATTAGCGGTCAAACTTATAACACCCCTCTTTTTGCATCGGGGGTTAAAAATGCAGTTTTTGATGAAAAACGCCCTTACGTATTGGAGTCACCATACAAAGTGGCAGCGATGGATCACAGGCAGCGATTTGTTTGCGGGCTACTGACGGATGTACGACTATTAATATTAGTCGCTCGTTATTAGTTGGGTCCACACCAACCTTACCGGATATTCTGTACCGGCGCTGCCATGCCGTCCTGCGCTTTTTCAAACATCGAAGTGTTTGAGATCCCTTGTGCAATTTCTTGTACAGAGATGATCAATATTTGCTGCTAGGCCCAGTCACAATTGGATGATTTAAATACGCGCTTTCCTTATAGTTTTTTTACTGTAATAACATTGACCAACTCGCTTCGATATTTATTTGAAAGCAACTAAAAGTCTAATTTAACAGTTAGGTAGGTAATTGAAATTATCATTTACAATAATTTTCTAATTAGGATAGAATGGTCAATTGCAAATAATGTATGTTTGTCGTACGCATGTCAGGACCAGGGCTATGCGAGTAACCCAATTGATCGAGCAAATTTTTGTAGGAATTTTAAAGTCAAAAGTTTTACTATGTGTTTCTTAACTCGGTAAATTATTTTCAGTAATCGGTATGGATTTTATCCGAGCCAATTGTACATGTAGCTTGTATGTCAACTTTGCCACTAATCGGCCTTGAACTTTGCCCGGGTCAATTTCACACACTTGTATGTCAACTTTATCCAAGCGGTTGGTGTGCACCCGACTTGTGCGGCCCCGAATTCCCGACTAGCTAGTTTTAATTAAAAGAAACTAGACAGATTGGTTCGGTTTCTAAGACGGATATATTACTAAGTTGCCAAGTTTATCAAGAGGGTACAGACGCCACCACGTAACCAGACATGAGTAATAAATCATAATGGTATCGAAAGCAATGACCGAATTTTTACCCGACTGGTCGAAGGAGGATTGTGTTTTTCGAGCGTATGGAATACATCGCGCACTATAAGTGTAGGTATGTCTATTTCTTTGAGTCCTATTCTTGCGATATAGCAATAAGTAGATAATTTGTCGTAGACTCCACAAATTTTCAAATGCGCAAACTGTGTTATCTAATTATAATTTTATTATTTAACAATACATATTGAATACAAATTTAATAAAAATATTTTGACTTTGACTTTCACTTTGACCACAGGTACGTGACATCGTACAAGGCGCAGGAGAAGATGAAGTCAGGAGAGCGGACAGTGCGCATGTCCATAGTAGACGAGGACAGCGAGTACATGGCGGGACACGTCGTCGACGGTAAAAACTACCCTATCTTACATAATACTGACCCGTGAATCTCGTGATTGACCCTATCTCACATGATGAAAAGTGTTGATGGGGTCAAACGTGTATCTCACGGGTTCAGGTGTTACTGAACGGGGGGCTGAGCTTCCAGGCTGGAAATTCGGTATGCAATGTGTAGTACCTAATTTCATTGCCAATGCAAGTGCAGCCGGTAAAAAAGTGCTTGAATTAAATAAGTTTTTGGTAAAAAAATCTTTTTTAATACAAGCTTTTTTTGCTGACTGTACTTTTTGTCGACTTTACTTGCATTGTCACCCAAACTACATTGGCGTACCAAATTTTAAGTCGATGCCATTAATAGTTGAAGAGTTCCATCCTGCGGAGACGATCCTGGCCGGACTACCAGGATGTCACTACCAGATTATTGAATTGTCACGCAATTTACATAAGTATGCCAAATTTCAAGTCAATCCGACTACTGTAAGTTGGTCGAATCGAATTTAACTTTCAAGATTTGACTACAGACAGACAACGGGTCAGGTGAAACTAAATAAAAGTAGGAAAACCCCCGACTTCGTCACTTCTAATTTCAATGTCCCAAAAACGGCTAAACCAATTTTGATGAAACATGTCTTAGAACCATTGTTAGAAACCTCAAATAAAAAAACCGCATTCAAATCGGTCCACCCGTTAATAGCTACGGTGCCACAGACATACACACATAGCGGTCAAACTTATAACACCCCTCTTTTTGCGTCGGGGGTTAAATTTTTTTTTATTAAAAGCGCATTGTTGCCATTCCCGATTTGTAGGTATGAGAGTTATAAAAAAATTGAATGTAATTTTTATTAAATTTAAAATGGACGCCATGGTTCCTACCTAAGAAATGATTTCGTTCTCTCTCATAGTTTCTAACTTCTCTCTACTGACCCATTTGGATTGATCACATGTATATACAAAATATGAATAATTTATAGAATATAGATAGATACATAGATTATAGATTAGATTAGCAACCTGTCACTATTGTACCGTTTTTGTCAAACTTAAAACCTAAATTGCTAAAAGTGGCTCCGAAGCTGTAACGTTTCGTGTGCTCTGCCTACCCCATTTGGGAATACAGGCGTGATGTTTATGTGTGTGTGTGTGTGTGTAGATTAGATACAGATAATAATAACAATTAGATTCGGATACAGCTTGTACATACCCACAACAACACGACCATTTAAATTCCAGACTCGATTAGTTGCGGTTTTGTTCCAATTAATTGAGAATGGACCGTAATTCATTACAGCATTCAACCGAAATAGGAGCCGGCCACAGGCTGCTTTTCACTATTAGCAAACTAGCTAAAGTAAAAGTGTAACCCACATCATCATCATCATTAACATATCAGCCATAAGACGTCCACTGTTGGACATAGGCCTCCAATTGCCTCGGTTGGAAGCGGCTTGCATCCACCGTGAACCCGCGTCTTAACCAGGTCATCCGTCCATCTCTTTGGTGGACGTCCTATGCTGCGCTTGCCGATCCGCGGTCTCCACTCGAGAACCTTTCGGCCCCAACGACCATCTTTTCTCCGTGCTATATGGCCTGCCCATTGCCACTTCAACGAGCTAATTCGCTTGGCTATATCGGTGACCCTTGTTCTTCTACGTATCTCCTCATTTCTGTAACCCACATTATCCCGGCTTATATACGTCCCACTGTTGGGCACTAGTCTCTCGGAATAAGACGGCTTGGGACTTAGTTCCCGCGCGAGCCCAATGGGACTTGTCAACTTCACACATACCATTGAATCGCGTTGCAGCTTTCTGTGACGTTTTCCTTCATTGACGTCAAGAAATCCAGAGGGCCTACTCCGCTATTCGAAAATCGAAGTTCGTATCGTACTGTCCCTCTCACTCTCGTATTAAATAGAAGAAGTGTCAGAGGGACGGAACGACACGAACTGCGATTTTTGAATTTCGGACTAGCCCCGCAGAGCTGCGAGCACGGGTTTGAACCCACGATCCTCTGCTTGAGAGGCCTAGGTCTCGAAAACACACACATACACAAGCGGTCACAGTATGCTCTCAAATTATCATATTTATAACATTAGTAGGACCTTTTTATCCAACACGTTAAATAAAAACTTTAAAAATAACAGCTGATATTTTCTTCAAGGTCGAAACCTGTACCCGGCAACGGGCTACTTGGTGCTCGTGTGGGAGACCCTCGGCATGATGATGGGAGAACTCTTCACTGAAGTGTCTGTCGTCTTCGAGAACGTTCGCTTCCAGAGAGCCACCAACATTCCCAAGGATGGAAATCTTGAATTCATCATCATGATCCAAAAAGGCAGTGGCAACTTTGAGGTACGATCTACTTTTTGTCATCATCAAGTTATCAACCTCAGGACGTCCACTGTTGGACACAGACCTCCCCCATAGACCTCCAGTTGCTTCGGTTGGGACCATGAACACGCGGCTTTAACCAGGTCATGTGTCTATGTCGTTGGTGGACGTCCTACACTGTGCTTGCCGATCCGCGGTCTCCATTTGAGAATTTTTCGGCTCCAAAGGTCATCTGTTCTCCGTACTATATAACTTTTTTTGCTAGTTAAAGAATAGCAATATAAAGAAGCTATCAAAGCCCAGTGGATCCTTCTTATCCTATCTTATTATCAATTTTAGGTCGGTCCTTCCCATTTTACTGTGCACCCGTCTAATTGCCGTTTCATTTTTTTTATGCAAAAGCGACACGGCCCTGAGACTGAGTGCACATGTAGAAAAAGGATGGCTGCCAGTTACATTTATCTGTGCACTCAAGTCTAATTACCGTATTACTAGTGCGCAACGGTACGGTAATTAGACAGGTGCACAATAAAATGAGAATGGCCGATGTAAACTTACAAACACGAATGTGAATGACTATACACTCCAGTCGTGCGGGAGCTGACACATACACTTTTTTATGTATTACTTACGCGAACAAAACTGCGGTAGGAGCTAGTATTGTAATAAAGCATTTCTACAGATCGTGGAGAGCGGTGCATCAGTAGTGACGGGTCGTATCTACGCCCAGAAGAATGTGGGTCAAAACTTCCGAAAGCTGCAGCCTGTACCAGAAGCCAGTGGACCCAGCATCAAGCATATGCTCACAAAAGACTTCTACAAAGAGCTCAGACTCAGAGGATACCAATACAGGTATGAGAAAGAGAGAAAGAAAGAGGGAAAAATAACTATTTACAGGTTCTCGCTAAACTGTAAACGATTAATTTGCACACCCGTTTACGCTACCTAAATACGTAGATATGCAACAGATTATGTGTTCATGGAGTTATTCTACCTCCAAACTTTAAGAACATTATATTGTATAACAACAAATCAATTTACGACAAATGAAAATATGGAAAACGATTATGCCTTAAGAAATTCAGATAAACGATATAAAACCCGTTGGTCCGTCTTAAGTATAGTCTGAATGTTGTCAGGAGGTCCGGTGGTCCATTTTTTTTTTATACTTGAACCCCTAAGACGTCATGTAAATGGACTGAAAAAATGCTTTTAAACCATTTTAATAATTATTTTCCTGACAATATCCCATTTTAACAAGCTTTCATTTCACTTGCAATGTATGTATGTACGCCTGTATGTACAAATGTGCGGGTCAAATATTGCAAGTCGAATTTTACCCACATCTAGTAGCCCGATTGACTTGAAATTTGGCATAGTTATGTAAATCTGATGACAATACAATAATCGGATAGTGACATCCTGGTGGTCCAACTAGGATCGTCTCTGAAGGACGAAACTCTTCAACGGTTAATGGCATTGACTTGAAATTTGGTACGGAAATGTAGTTTAGATGACGATAAAAGAACAATCAACAAAAGTACAGTTAGCAAAAAAGCTTGTATTAAAAATAATATTTTAAATGAAATACTTTTTTCTCATTGCTAAAAATAAAAGTTATCAACTCATATTATATTATCACGAAATTAGTTATTAAAATGTTCCAAAAGCAATTTTTTCAGTCCATCTACATGATGTTTTAAGGGATGGAGTATAAAAAAAATTAACCACCGGATCTCCTGGCAACATTCAGAATCATAATTTGCAAGCTTTTCTGAGTTCAAAACTATTCACAGAATGCGGTCCCCTAATTTTGCATACGCAACTTCCCTTGGCGCATGCTCTACTAAGCACGCTTCATCTATGTGCGTTTGTTAGTTATCTAATCCAATTTCATTTCTTCCAGTGGTTTCTTCCGCGGCGTTATTGGCTGCAACGTCGAAGGTAGCCGCGGCCGCTTAGCCTGGGTGAACAACTGGGTCACCTTCATGGACTGCATGCTTCAAATGAAGATTATGGGCCACGACACACGCGGTCTCTTCGTACCCACCAGGATTGAGAAGCTCTCCATTGATGCCGGCATGCACTATAATGCCATATCCAACATGAACCCGGATTCTGGTCGGCAGTCGTTTGAAGTTCGTGTATACCCAGACGTTGGAGTCATCAGGTCAGTAATTTCATTGATCGGTTTTTTATTTTACCAAATATGCATTAATCAAAAACATGTTAGTCACTAACTTTGAAAAAGGTAATTAATATGACATCAAAGTTTTACCTTATACGTAAGTACACTGTTTTACCTCGCGTACTAAGTAAATTATTTTTAAAACAGTAAGAGTTAGTATAAGCGATTACGAGTAGTTTTAGATAAATTCATGTCATTTGACCTGTTGAACGTTCTCTTGACGGAAGTGAAAAATAACACAGTTAATAAAATGAATGAAACGTTTGAATAGATCTGGCGGCGTTGAAATCCGTGGCCTGCATGCAACACCCATTTCAAAGAGGTTACCACTTGGAGTACCAGTACTAGAAAAGAACGAATTTGTTCCCAACTTCGGAAAGAGCAAGATGAAGGTAATCCTATCCTACTAATATTATAAATGTGAAAGTATGTGAGTGAGTGAGTGAGTGATTTTGTGAGTGAGTGAGTATGTTTGTTACTTCTTCACGCTGAAACGGCTGGACGGATTTGGATAAAATTTGGCAAAAAGTTAGTTTATAATCTAGATTAAAACATAGGATACTTTTTATCCCGATGTTCCCACGGGATAGGGACAAAATCTTGAAATAACAACCGCTGGGCTTAGAGTTATGAAATTTGGTATGTAGGTTGCTGGACGTCTAGAATAACACATAGGCTACTTTTTATCCCGATATTCCCACGGGATAGGGATAAAATCTCGAAATAATAACCGCTGGGCTTAGAGTCATGAAATTTGGTATGTAAATAGCTGGACATCTGAAATAACACATAGGCTACTTTTTATCCCAATATTCCCACGGGATACTGGTTAAATATGGAAATAACAACCGCTGGGCTTAGAGTCATGAAATTTAGTAGGTATGTAGATAGCTGGACATCTGGAACAACACATAGGCTACTTTTTATCCCGATATTCCCATGGGGTAGGGATAAAATCTCGAAATAACAACCGCTGGGTTTAGGGTCAGGATATTTGGCATGATTGTTATAATATAACGTCAATGAAAACCACGATGTAATTTTAGGGAACTACCCTGAGAATTTAATAAAATCCCAGAATTTCAATTCAACTGCTCTGTAAATCACAACTAGTGAGTTGACTCGTCAGAGCCGCACGATATATCAGAAATCAGAATCCAGCAGTATGCATTTAAATAGATACTTTTTTTATGCATTTAACTAAGATTATTTGACCAAGTATTCTGAATATGGCATTTATTTTTGCGAATTAAAATAACTTCCTAGCTATTGTAACGAATCGATAATAATCAATATTCTGAGAGAACGCACAGAAATTAGCCAATTGCATTGTTGTTTGCTATTGTTGTTGATCCTACTTTGTGCGAAATAAAATAACTAGCTAGCTTGTAATAAATCAATACTGATCAACATTACCAGATAACGCTAAGAAACTACCCAATTACATGCTAAGGTAATATTGATCCTTCTGTATTTTTGCCAATTCCCTGCTAAATTTTAATAAAATTCTAGAATTTTAATCCAATTACTGAACCAAGAGCGAGTAAAGGTCTAATCAACAAAACTTTTTATTTAAAGATTGACGACATTCTCCGTGTCAACATCCAACTTATTCTCGAGAACGTCCAAACATTCAAAGTAAAGAGCATTGAATTGGTTGACGAAGAATACAAGACCAATGACTACGAACCGTTAATTGAGAAAGTTGGTGATATTCTCGGGGACCTGCCGCTGATGCAGGCGGAATTGTTGGTGATATCTGAAGATACTATTGAGCTGCCGCAACATATCACTGTGGAGAATAAGAAGATATCGGGCGAGACGAATACTGTACTGTTTGTTGGTGCCAATATGCTGACTCGTCCTGATGTAAGTACTACTGATAGATAGAAAATCTACTATCTTTGTCACTGATACAACATCATTCATAACACAAGTAATGGTATCTACAACATCCCCTCGTCCTGGTTTAAAGATTGCCAATATACTGGCTGATTGAATTACCAATTATTCAAGTGTACACTTTTTGTCACAGGTACTTCAACAAGCAGTGTCAACTCTAAGAGAAAAATGTTTCGTCATCAGCAGGGAGAAGGAACGCCCCAATCCCAAGGATTACGCTGAGAAGTATGACATAATCACCATCCATGATACTGGCTGTGAATACATCGTCATGTTCAGAAAGAGAGTCGGAGCCAAACCAGCCAAGTTTATCAGAATACTCGCATCAGATGACTCATACTCATGGATTGAAACAGTAAAGGAAGAAATCAAGGAAGGACAGAAAGTGGTCCTTTACGCCCAAGACGAGCATCTTAATGGACTTTTAGGTTTGGTGA
This sequence comes from Choristoneura fumiferana, assembly GCF_025370935.1. Lineage (NCBI taxonomy): Eukaryota > Metazoa > Arthropoda > Insecta > Lepidoptera > Tortricidae > Choristoneura > Choristoneura fumiferana. Next base: position 3,981,142 of record NC_133480.1, read on the forward strand.
ACTGTCTGAGGAGAGAGCCTGGTGGTGAAATCGTGTATGGATTGTTAATCACCGATCCCTCAGCTCCTGCTTTCAATTCGGATCTGGAGATTTACGAAGAACAGCTTGACAAGGATTTGGCACTCAACGTTTTACAGGATGTAAGTTTTCATAATGTTAACTAGCTTCTAAAACTACTTAGGCGACTACAGTATTCTTCACACTTTTGCGGTCGCCGCATGCAGCGACATTTTAACGACATTTTAATCAGTAAGTAGTTAATAATTTTCCAAATCTTTAGCGAACTTTTATTTAGCACTTGGAGAACACTGATTGATGGTACTTGGACTAATTATTGTTAGCATAGTATAAATAGTAGACAAAAGTACATAATATTAGGCACAAAATAGGTCTAAACTTTGTCATCGGTCTCAGCAAAGGCTGGTTCTTCCAAAGCTGGTTTTCAGCCCAGGTCCTTTGACAGGGTGGCCGTAGCTAATACCAACTAATACTAAGAGTACAAAATTTTTTTTTTCTTAATGCCTAGGGTCAATGGGGCACGTACCGTCACTTGCTGCTTGGTGACCTGGAAACTGTGCGTGCTAACCATGCCTACGTCAACACTGTGACCATCGGTGACCTGTCTTCCTTGAAGTGGCTAGAAGGACCGCTCAAGCATGACTTCGTGTTCAGGGACATAGAACACACCCTAGTCCACGTAAGTTTGTTTTTTATTTTTTATTCAAAACTATTCACCGCAATGACAGTGCAGATGAAGCCGAAGATACCAAAGATGTAACTCACTGATACAGTAGATATAATTGGGCCTTAAATGGTGCAAAAAAAGTCTATTCTCCAAGTAAGCCGCAGAAGGCTCTTTTCCATGTTACTTTTCTATACTAATCGATACTCGTACCTGCCTTCCTGAAACGCCGTCATTGGTAAGGTTAATGTGCCGCCGAACTCGGCAGAGAAAGTCTATTTTCAAAATGAAATTTATAATAATATTACAATTCTTTTAACTATTAAAACTAGAGGGTGCTGTACCTGTGAACTTGCGCTGGTATTTACCTGTGCTGGTCCTGTACAGGTTAAATTAAAATACCTGACTGAAATTTTCATTTCTTTCGGTGTGTATTGTTGTCTCGTTCCGTTTTTCAATGTCTTTATTGTCTAGGTGTACTGTGCCGCACTGAACTTCCGTGACGTGATGACGGCAACAGGCCGTGTTACAGTGGACGCCGTAGCGCGCGGAAGACTTGCGCAAGAGTGCGTGCAAGGGTTCGAAGTTGTCGGCAAAACTAACAAGTAAGCTCAACAGAGAACTTACTAGTCATGATTAATCTGGAGATTAAAATGGTATGGAGGATTGCACTGGGGCTCCGATTGTTAGAGTACACGCACGTAGAAGCTTTGTGTTTTATCATTGTCTAAAATTTCCCTTGCTGTTCAAGTTTCGAAAGTCTCGTCTTTTATAAAGATAAACTACGAAGATATAAATTTAGAAAGGCATGCAAATTTTCAGACTTTATTTGTCTATGAATTTGAGGTAGATGTTGATGAGTCAATATGCCCTAGACTCGTGGGAATCCACCAAAAACAAAATTTTGACTACAGTATCTTTATACTTATTAAGATAATAAAATTATTTAAAAAAAACATATAAAAGAACATGGGTAGATATCACAAAATCAATTGGGTTGAGCCGCACCGTCATCGAAGCCAAATAATTTGGCTAGTGGCTTAAATCGGTGCCGTGTACCACGAATGCACATGCTGGTGGCACGGATTATTGAAATAATAATGAGTGATCTTAGCCAACCCATTACTAAACTTAAGGATCTGTCCCAACGATCGGCGATAGTTTCTCCGAGGTTTTTGACAAATGTAGACATTTGTGGTGCGAAAACTACGTCTACTGATGTTACAAGGGGAGTAAAAGTTGCATGACGCATTTCACAAGCAGTAGAATATTTTCTTTGTTTTTCATTCTCAGCAGGTTTTAGTACAAAAATGACGGGGCGTCAGTGTCTACAACACGGATATCGAATAACGCCTCCCTAAAGAGAATCTTCGACCAAAAATTCTTAGTCCTTTTTCTTAGTCCAAGTGTCGCGTCTCGAATGAACAGACGTTCAACAAGGAACAGACAATTTGAATATAACAAAAGGTTTAAATTTTAAAAAGTTTAATATCTCAAAAACCGATTTTGATGAAACATGTCTAAGAACCATCGCTAGAAAACTTGATTTCAAATAAAAACCGCATTCAAATTGGTCCACCCGATTAAGAACTACGGTGCCACAGACAGACAGACAGACACACGTCACGTTTTGTGTCGGGGGTTAAAAACCGACTCTGTTTGACCCATGATTTTACAACACTATTAACAATATATTTTTTTGCTTTTTAGTGGATCTCGTGTTATGTGTATGGTGAGGAACAGGGGCATGTCGAACTTGGTGCAAGGAGACAGGGCGCTGATGTGGAGCATTCCTGACGATTGGACCTTCGAGGAGGCGGCGACAGTACCCGTTGCATACGGCACTGTCTATTACGCGATGGTAAGTGCGACTGAATGTTCCACTGATGAGCTTGAAAATGATTCAACTGCTATTTAAAAACAACAAAATGTGTTTACATTTCTGGAAAGGTTAGCAGTGTTTACTGCTAACCTTTCCAGAAGGTGTAATGCTCCATCATTTTGTTGTTTATAGTTGTTCAAAAATGAATATTTTCTATTCTATTATTTTCTATGTTAGAGAAGATAAAATAATAACTCTACATAACATGTGTAGTTGTGCATTTTGTACACATTTTAAATTTAACAGCGCATTAGTTGTAATTTCTACGTGACACGGTTTTTTTAATGAATTAATCAAATCAGCCCACACACACACCCAGTGCTGAGTAAAGCCTCATTTACACGCCACTTTGCCCGGTCCTGTGCTAGTGCCATCAGTTTACCAACCGACTGCCAGATGTCCTCCGACCAACGGGTCAACGGAGGTATTTTTTACTACTTAACAGAAACGACTTGTTTCACAGATAATGGTAGGACAGATCCAGACTGGAGAGTCCATCCTCATCCACGCAGGCTCCGGAGGTGTAGGACAGGCAGCCATCAACGTGGCGTTGCATTTCGGTTGTGAAGTTTTCACCACCGTTGGTACTGCTGAGAAGCGTGCGTTTATTAAGAAGCTGTTCCCCAGTCTCAAAGGTAGGTTTTAAAAGGTTGCCTGGAGGAGATTGCTCTAAAGCGATAAAGCCACTACACTTTTTCTCCACGTACCTGTTTTCTGTAATGCATATTATGTAGTGTTCAATAGTCTTATTTTATCGTACTCGTACCTATTGTACTGTAGGTAATATGAATAAAATGAATATGCTTTATAATTTCCTTCCGAATTTCTTTTGTTAAACTAAATAGGTTTTTATGCTTCTTTTCTACTTAGTAATTCAATCTTTATTTGCTGATTATACATTTTGTTGGTTGCATTCGCATAATTATTCAAACCCCATCCTTACGAAGGTTCAAGTCGATACCATAAACTGCTGAAACATTCTTTGACAAGTAGACGGTCCTGGCTGAACCATCAGAATTGCACTACCAGATTATTGTATTGTTACGTTCCTCTTGTCTTTCTCCTATTCTTCTTGGTGTCTTTCTTCTGTCGTCTTTTTCTTCTTAATCATTACAGTTTTTTAGAATACCTGAGAGCTCAATATATGGCAGGCCTTATTGAATTGACCTTATATTACGCAATTTGGTTTTTGAATATCGAACCGTCCCGCTCACGCTATTTGTAGTTAACCGAAGTGTGAGAGGTACGACACGATACAAACTACGAATTTAGAATATCGAAGTAGACCCATAAACATTTAATTTAATAAATGAAAAAAAAATATATAATTGTTTAACAGACAGCCACATCGGGAACTCTCGTGACACGTCGTTCGAAGACATGATTCGACGAGAAACCAACGGCAAAGGAGTGGATCTGGTGCTCAATTCCCTATCTGATGATAAACTACAAGTAAGGACTTTTAAACTTACCACATATTTTTTAAAATTATACATATGTAAGTAAAGGCCGCGGATCGAACGCGGATCCTCATCAATTGGTGATACGTCCTTACCTACGAGTATACAGCAAACAAGTTAACAGTTGCCATGCGCGGCAAAATTTCCTATTGTCTTCATATTTACTTGCTTTTATTATTTGGTCATGTTTTGACAGGCCTCCGTCCGCTGCCTCGCGTACCGTGGTCGCTTCCTTGAGATCGGCAAATTTGACATCAGTAACAACACGCCCATTGGCATGTACTTCTTCCTCAAAGAGACTTCCTTCCACGGCATCATGTTGGACTACATCTTCGACCAGAGCTTCGACTTCAGGCTGGTGAGTTGGTTGTTTCATAGATTCTATGACATTCCAGAAATAATATTCAGTGTTCTGTAACAGGCTAGTAGGCGCAAGTATCATAGCGTCACATTTGTGATTGGTTAAATAAGTAAATTAGCCAATCGCAAGCAAGACTGCAACGTTATAGGGAGCTCAGGATACTATGCTATCTAGCGATATCTTGTAACGATGACTGTGATTGTGAGTAAAGCCAAACCTTGTTAGGGTTCCGGAGCCAAAATGGCAAAAACGGAAACCTTATAATTTCACCATGTCTGTCTGTCTGTCCGTCCGCTGCTTTGCTCAGGGACTATCAATGCTAGATTATTGTAATTTTGCACGGATATAATATGTAAGCTATGCGGACAAAATGGTACAATAAAAAATAAAAAAATAAAATTTTAACGTACCTACCTCCCATGGACGTAAAGTGGGGGTGTTTTTTTGGTAATCCAACCCTATAGTGTGGGGTATCGTTGGATAGGTCTTTTAAAACCATTAATAGTGCTAATTTTTCGATTCAGTGGTGCGTTTGCGCAAAAATTCAACTTAATGTGCACATTTTCATTAAAACCGGTGCAAAAATTTGAAAAAATTCAGAATGGTAGTAAGTATATCAAACTTTCTAGGAAAACTATAACGGCTAAGTTTTCTTGAGAATTATTAGTAGTTTAAGAGTAAATAGCAGCCTAAGGTATAAAATATACCTAAACTTGGAAGATTCCTTATAAAAAACACGAAATCCTTAGAAAAATATTACTTAATTTTTTCGTAATGGCTACGGAACCCTATTTTGGGCGTGTCCAACACGCTCTTGACTCGTTTTTCTTAAAACAGTGGCGGACTAATCCACTGTAATAGTTAACTAGTGTCTTGGAGAAATTAACTTTATTTGACCTGTTAACTGTTCACTTAAAGTTAACGGAATTTAAAACAACACGGTATTATTATAACGTATTTCATTCTTCTTTACAGCGATTACAGAACTTGCTATTGGCGGGAATAGAAAGCGGAGCAGTTCGTCCTCTCACGTACTGCACTTTCGAGAAGCATGAAGTGGAAACTGCCTTCCGATACATGGCTGCTGGCAAGCATATTGGCAAGGTAACTCTCTCAACCTGATATCAAAAGCTTCGTGTGCTATCGAAGTAACTGAATCTTGACTAATATTTTGCAGGTGGTAGCACCTTGAGCAAGGTCCGCCCGGATTGCTACCACCATCTTGCTCGCTAATCCTGCCGTGAAACAGCAGTGAGCAGTGAGCAGTGCTTGCACTGTTGTGTTTCGGCGTGGAGAGTAAGACAGCCGGTGAATTTACTGGCACGTGAGGTATCCCATCTTAGGCCTCTAGGTTGGCAACGCGTCTGCAATACCCCTGGTGTTGCAGATGTTTATGGGCGGTGGTGATCTCTTACCATCAGGAGACCCACTTGCTCGTTTTCCATCCAGTCGAATAAAAAAAAACAAAAATTCGAGCCTTTTGGGGTCTACGCTAGCTGATATGGTTTGCGCGGAGCGGGTGGACCCCTCTTGAAAAATAATAAGTACGAACAGCGCTACCTGAACGCGTTGCGTGTGCGACGGATTTTACCAGCACCCGCACTAAATGGCATGCGCCCGCTCCGAGAACCCGCGCTAGCTAGTGTAGAATCTTAGCCCTTTTTAGTTTTCCGGAGCCAAAATGGCAAAAACGGAACCCTTATAGTTTCGCCATGTCTGTCTGTCTGTCTGTCCGTCCGTCCGCGGCTTTGCTCAGCGACTATCAATGCTAGAAAGCTGTAATTTTGCACGAATATATTATGTAAACTATGCCGACAAAATGGTACAATAAAAAATTCAAAAACTATTTTTTTTTAGGGTACCACCAATAGACGTAAAGTGGGGGTGGTTTTTTTTCTCATCCAACCCTATAGTGTGGGGTATCGTTGAATAAGTAATTTAATACCATTAAGGGTTTGCTATGACGATTTTTCGATTCAGTGATTTTTTTGCGAAATATTCAACTTTAAAGTGCAAATTTTCATGAAAATCGAGCGTCTAAAATCTAAACCGGTTGGTAGAAAAATTTGAAAATATTCAGGTAGTAAGTATATCAAACTTTCAAGGAAAACTATAACGGCTAAATTTGCTTGTGAATTATTAGTAGTTTAAGAGTAAATAGCAGCCACAAGGTATAAAATATAACTAAACTCGGAATATTCCGTATAAAATACGAAATCCTCAGAAAAATATTACTTATTTTTTTTCGTAATGGCTACGGAACCTTATTTTGGGCGTGTCCGACACGCTCTTGGCCGGTTTTTAAAAGCTCAACTCGTTTCTTGACTTCAACACGTTCAGCTAAAAAGCTCTTTAACCCTTAAACCTTATTGTATTTAAGCAACTCCGACTTAAAACATGTTGAGACTTTCAAATAGCTTTTAGGCCTACTGGGGTTAGGCTTTTTAGCTTCTTGTTCTTGAGCTATAGCTAGGAACATAGGAAGGTATAAAACAGGGTTTCCGACACAAAATATGCTTTCCGGTGCCGATATCGTGCGATATTGGCCCTATGAGGTCAAATTTGACATTATTTCTGATACATGGTAGTAAACAAAATTTCGGACTTAACACAAGCCTTAAATGGCTCACTCGTGTTAAAACAGATTTGAGTTTTTAAAAATTATATGATAACATTGGGTCCATATGTAATGTTTGTCATAACTCTTTTTTCTCTGAATCACATTATTGTCTAGAATTGAACAAACCTAACCTAGGTTTGTTTTATAAAAAAAAAAATGACAAACGATGATTCTGACAATAGTTACGGTATAACTAGCGAAGAGTATGCGGACTTTGGCGTTCCCGATAATATGATTTGATTTCATAGGTGATCATCAAAATCCGTGACGATGAACGCAGTCACCGGACTGTCAAGCCAAGCGTTTTGCTCATCGACGCCGCACCAAGGTAAAATTCTTACTATATTCATTACTCGAACTCCTTCACCATTTTGACTTGGCCCTACAAAATTTTAAGAGTTCTCTTGATTTCCGGGGATTCTGGGAGATCCCCTCATTAGATCCTAATTTAGTGACAAAGTAACCTAGTTCACTCTTATCAAACAAAAACCGTTTTTTTTATCTGCTCATAAAATGGCGGAGTTCAAGGGCATTGAAAATGCGAAAAATCCAACCTTTTCTCCTCTTATATAAAAGAAAACCTCATATTTTACACGTACTCAAAAGCAATGGTTCCTGCAGATACATGTGCGATTCGGAGAAGGTGTACGTCATCGTAGGAGGACTTGGCGGCTTCGGGCTGGAGCTGGCGGACTGGCTGATCATGCGGGGCTGCCGACGGGTCCTGCTGAACTCGCGCCGAGGTCTCACTAACGGCTATCAGTCTACCAGACTTCGGTGAGTGACCCTAAAGTCTCAGGTGCTGATTAATAAAGCTGTGTGGAATGTATTGACTAAATTAAAACTTACTTCCAAGTAGTTTAGTACAATGTTAATTTGTCATCTTTTTTTATTGTAACTTTTTTTTATTCTACTGGATGGCAAACGAGCAAGTGGGTCTCCTGATGGTAAGAGATCACCACCGCCCATAGAAACTTACAACGCCAGGGGGATTGCACATGCGTTACCATCCAAGAGGCCTAAGATGGGATGCCTCAAGTGCCAATAATTTCACCGGCTGTCTTACTCTCCACGCCGAAACGCAGCAGTGCAAACACTGCTGCTTCTCGGCAGGATTAGCGAGCAAGATAGTGGTAGCAATCCGGGCGGAACTTGCACAAGGTCCTACCACCTGCAATATGACATAATGTTTATTTTTTTTAATGTTACACTGGCATAACTTTCTTGTGAAACAACAACTTTATGCAGGACAAAGATATCAGACTTGTTCCTTCAACTAACAACAAAATAGGTACCTACCTAATAAATAAATATATTGCGAATTGTCAAGCTCAGCGTAGGACGTCCACCAACGAGATGGACGGATGACCTGGTTAGAGTCGCGGGTTCACGATGGATGCAAGCGCAAGCCGCTGCCAACCGAAGCAAGAAGATGACGATGAAGAAATAAAAACAAAACAATTTTAAAAATTAATGGCGATTTTTTTCTTAGTAAATACATAAAACTTTCTATAACAAAGCAAAAAGTACCATATTTTACTTTGTTATAGAAAGTTTTATGTGCACGACTAACGTACACTTAGGTATTAGGTATCTGTTTTAACCCCCGATGCAAAAGGAAGGGGCTTTGAGTGTCATTTGTGCGTCTGTCTAGGGTAGTCTGGTCTAAGTTATACGGAGGAACAGATTTTGATGTGTTTCTTTTAAACGAAAGATAATTTAATCAAAATTACTATTATCTCAGTTTCATTAAATGATTGAGTTTTAAAATGACAATGACTGAGGGTTTAAACTTTTTTTAATAGGACAGGTTATTTTCTAGTTCTTGCCAGAAAAGTCTATTTTTTCTTTTTTTTAACAGCGCTTGGGCATCTTACGGTGCCAACGTCCAGATCTCAACCGATGACGTCACTTCCGAAAAGGGCTGCGAGGAAATGCTCAAGATGGCGCTTGCCATGGGCCCAGTGCAAGCTGTCTTCAATCTGGCCGTAGTGCTTAAAGATTCCATTTTCCAAAATCAAACGCCAGAGACATTCAAAACTTCATTTGCGCCTAAAGCTCTGGCCACGATGCATCTGGATAAACTGACCAAGAGGATGTGCCCGGGATTGCAGTGAGTTTTAATTTTGTTATTACCAGACTACTTGATGAATAGTTATGGTTTCCGAGCATATGTATATATTATATGTCTATTTGTTTGGTCCGCTCTACAGGCTAAACGACTTGACGGATTTAACATAAATTATCGTTAGATTCACCATGTTGGAGTGACATAGGATATACTTACTTACTTACTTACTCCGCCGGCTCAGCGACCCAAAGTGGATCTTGGCCTCCGACACAAGACTCCGCGAATTGTACCTACCTATCCTGTACAACAATACATAATTATATTATTTCAATATTAATATGTCAATCGCGAATAATTATGGCGGGAATTGTTATTATTTTTGTATTGTAACAACATGATGGGCGTCAAATGAACGAATGTAGGTATAATTTAAGATTTGAAACTTGCAAAAAACCTTAAAGAGCATCTTTTCTTAGGGACTTCGTGGTATTTTCATCGGTATCGTGCGGTCGGGGAAATGCTGGGCAGACCAACTACGGTCTTTCCAATTCAGTGATGGAGCGCATTTGCGAGTGGAGGAAGAAGCTTGGTCTACCAGCCTTGGCCGTTCAGTGGGGAGCCGTTGGTGACGTAAGTGTTGACTAGTGGCTCTGAGAGATGTATACCTTGTGAATCTGTCTTCTTGAACCCTCATGGCTCCATAATTTGAAAAAAAATCGAAAACTGAATCGATAAAAAAAACCCTTTTAGTAATTATCGAACCTACTCATAACATAAACCTGTTCACGAAAATCGGTTAAGACATGCGACTCGCAATTGACTTTTTATTTTGAAGTTAGCATTCAAAATGAAATTCAAAACTTTTATTCTGTAAGTAAGCTGTAAAGGGCACGTTTAGATGTCACTTTTTTATTATGCTACCAACTGCGCTTTCGGGAAGAGCATCATAACCAAGAAGAACACGCCGCAAGAAACTTCGCAGAGTCATTTTTTCAAAACAAAATACTATATATAATTACAATTATATAGAAAAGCCAGGAATACAATGTAACTTAAAATAAATATAGATTGAAAGTAAAATTACATAAAAAACCCCCCGGTTTTCTTTATGTATTTTATTTTCAATCTATATATCTGCATGGTCCTCCCGTTTTAGCTAAGAACCTAAGTCTAATTTGCTTTTCGAACGCACTCTTGATGCTCCATCTACAGGTGGCTTTCACAGCCTACTGGAGAGAGGGCGAGCTACCGCTCAACAAAGGGGTCATAATCGTGAATATAACTTAACTACTTACGTTCCCCAGGTCGGTTTGGTCGCTGATTTACAAGACGATGATGTTCAACTGGAGATTGGTGGCACGCTGCAGCAGAGGATCTCCTCCTGCCTTCTGGCTCTTGACAAGTTCTTAAAGCAGGACGCTGCTATCGTCTCCTCGATCGTGGTAGCAGAGAAGAAAACTGGAGGCTCTGGCTGCGGGAATCTTGTGGATGCTATTGCGCAGATTATGGGTAAGTAAAACACTATAGTATTGTAGATATAACTCTTTACTGACATACCAACGTTTTCCGTATAACAAATAAGATCGTGCTGATTTCAAGATTTTTGATATGTCATCTTGTAGAATGCGTAGGTTAAATTGGAGAGAAAATAAGGTTAGAAACAAATAACTTTATGACAAATAAAAATTATGGGAAACGAAATTCGGGCAAACGATAGTAAATCGAAATTAATGAATTGAAAAGTTTTTTAGGGGCGCAGAATGGGGTTTGAACCCACAACTCCTGGCTGTATCACTGCAATGGGCCCCCGATCAACTCACACGATAATTTTGATCACTTGCATAACTACCCTAATTATGGCGTGTGCTGCCATCTATCGCCACTAATATAAGTTATGACTACTATGTTCTATAATGCAATGGAAAGGCGTAAGAAATTATTTACTATGTACTTTTATTTTTCAATAAAATCTAAGATTTTTAACAACGGTAAAGTGTACCAGGTTCGCCGGAAGATACCTTTGGTAACACACTTGGCATTTATAGCTAGGAGTTGCGAGTTTGAAACCCATCCAGCATGGCTTTAGAATTTTATAAAACAGCATGGCTTTCCTTCATCAGGCATCAAAGACCTGAAGACAGTCTCCCAGCAAGTATCGCTAGCAGAGTTGGGCATGGACAGCATGATGGCGGTGGAAATCAAGCAGACCCTGGAGAGAGAGTTCGAGATCTTCCTCACAGCGCAGGACATCAGAACTTTGACCTTCGCCAAGTCAGTATTTCACTTTTACCGTTTGACATAAAGCTAGGCTTAGGTTTCACTGGCAGTCAACACTGGCTTGTCATTCCTTGGTATTATTGTGATGTGCACACGCGGGAGTTGCGGGTTACGACACCCACGGGTCAGTCCTATACTAAAGTCCATGATGATGAGTCCTATATTAGGGTCCATGATGATCACATAATCTCTTTGTAACATCTGTAAGCATACATTGTGGAAAAGCAATAAAATATTGAGTATTGAGTATTGAGTATGGCACGGCAATCGCACGAACCTCTCGTGTATACTCGATATATACCTAGTATCAAATTCGTCTAATTTATGATGGCTAAAAACTGTTTATATTCTGTTAGACTGGTGGAGCTGTCAGCACAGCGAGAGGCGAGTGCTTCGACGACGGCGGTGCGACCCAGCGATACGGTGGGCGCGGCTGGACTGCGAGTCCTCATGAGGAACTTCGGCGACGAGCGTGTTGTCTCAGAGCCCTTCGTCTACATGCCTACCATGGTTACCGACGGGACAGAGGTAAGGCTTAAAAGATAAGCAGTGTGTTACGGATGTTCCTTGGTGTACGGGTATACCCGTGTGATGATGGGTCTCTCTTGGGAAAGATAAGTGGAAAAAACTGGATATTGTATTTTCGTATTAAGACATAATTTACAATTAAACTAGTTCGCTAATGTCGTTCGGAACTCGAAACAGAAGTTCGGTTTTCTTTTTCTTTCTCATATTAATCTTCAGGAAAACTAAGAAAACTGATGAGTCTAGAGTGACAGTAACGTCCTAGTTGTATATAATGTGAAATCCTTAATGGGATAAAATTATCTGAAACCTAAAACTAGAAACTGAAGACTTAGCAGTATCCAATGACGAACTAATTTACTCCAGTGGCGACCGCATCTTTGACAAATATGACCAGAATACTTCTATTTAAGCTGACTAGTCATATGTCCTCTGAATATAAATGGAAATACTGTCGAATACTTTTAAAAATACCTATTATTTTTCCAACAGGGTCATGAGGCGATCCACGACACAGAAAACCCGCCGATGTTCATGCTTCCAGGATTGGAAGGAGCTGCGGCAGTCATGGAGCCGCTTTGCAGAAGACTCAAGTCAAAGGTTTGCGTGCTGCAGCTCGGCGTGGAACACCCCAACGAGGATATCGAGACCATGGTCAATAGACTGTACCTGGTAAGTGGTTCTATGAGATACTGCTACGGCCTTCTGCATCTGGAGTGTATAATGTTCTAGATATTTTTGTTCAATCAACCGGATAACCGGATTACCATCCTACTTTCCTACTTTTATATTATAAATGTGAAAGTTTGTGAAGATGTTTGGATGCTTGTAACTCAATCACGTCTAAACCGCTAAACCGATTTAGATGTAATTCGGTATACAAATAGTTTGTGTCCCGGGGAAGGACATAGGATAGTTTCTATCCCGGAAAATTGCATAGTTCCCGCGTGATAGCAAACGAATAGGTACTACGCGGATGGAGTCGCTGGCAACAACTAGTGTAGGCAAGAAAGCGCATTGCGCTCCGTCCTGTTACCCATCTGAAACAGTAAAAACATTAGTCCGACTTTCGTTTCGACAAAACTATTTGGCATGTCATTTAATTTCTTTTTTGTCCGAAAAATCATTCATATTTTTACGATTAGGCATCTTTCCTTTCATTTTATCATTTGTTTTTTTTTATTAACATTGTTTACTAGGCTAACCTCACTTAACCTACCTTACTTTACTGACGGCAATTCAGGTTTGTTAGGGTCGCAGTTCTAACCTAACCTACTTTATTGGTAACCAGTTCGGTTCTGTTGGGATCGCAGTTCAAACCTAACCTTATCTACTTTAGTGGCAGCACTTATTTACTTAAGCAGTACCAAGGTACTCGTATCATTGGATAAATGAAAAAGGCTACGAAACGAAACAAGTAACAGTTCAAAGAGCTAGTGAATTTTTTTTTGGGCAAACGATACTTTTACTGAACGTGAAATGGTAAACAGAAAAAATTACGAGACTTGTCATTGGACAAAGGATAATAATTCGAATAGTTTTCGGACAAATTAAATTTGATCAATGGTTTTTAGTGTTTGAGTTAGGTCTGCCCCGCCTTGCTGCTACTAAACTTTTTAATGTATTTCTAAAAATGAAGTATGGTTTTAGACGGTGCGAACGAGGTTGGCGCCAGGAGGTCCGTTCACGCTACTTGGCTACAGCTTCGGTTGCCAGTTGATACTTGAGCTGGCTGCTAAACTTGAAAGCGAAGGTGAGTAATTTTTACAAGCTTTCAAACTTAAGTTGTCTTCAAATGTTCCAAGTGGAAGTTCACCCACTTCTGATGACGAATTAGGTTGTTTCTTGGGTAAACAAAATATTATTCTATTTAGAACGTCCATTAGATTGTTATTAACGTAGTGTAGGGTATCCTGAGGCACGGTGGACGGACCTTAAGAGGCCTATATCCAGCAGTGGACTGTAGGCTGATGATGATGATGATGATGATTAGATTATCAAAAAAGGTTGCAGGTACACGTTTTTTTTTGTTTTGTCAATTAAACAAAAAATGAAGCGCGTCAAAGTTCTGGAGTTTGGGGTTTGTTTGACACCTTTTAAGCACGCGGCACTTAAGCTGGCTATATCATCTTCATCATCATTTTTAGGGTTCCGTACCCAAAGGGTATAAACGGGACCCTATTACTAAGACTTTGCTGTCCATGAAACCCAAAACATATGCAATAGAAATTCAGTCTGCAACAAAGCTCGCTGTAGAATTATTTTGTCGATGTTGGAATTTTCACCGAACGACTAACGCTTGTGCCTCAGCACACCGACGTCGGCCATTGTACACGTATTTTGGAATGCTGCTCGATTTTTTTTTAAAGATTTCTCTTTGAATTGTCATCTATCTTCTCTTCTAATTATTATACGTATAAAATTCACGTGTCACAGCGTTTGTAACCAAAGTCCTCCGAAACGGCTTGACCGATTTTCATGAATTTGTTTGTGTACATTCGGTAGGTCTGAGAATAGGACGTAAATTATTTTTCATACTACGCGGACGGAGTCGCGGGCAGCAGCTAGTTTTTTTAATAAAAGTACAAACCTCTACTTTTTTTTTACTGTACTTACAAACAAACTTATGTAGGTATATCAAATTTCAAGTCAATCCGACCACTGAAAGTGGGTCAAAATGAACTTGTAAAATTGAAGTCAACAAACAGGGCAAGTTAAATAGAAGCTTATAAAAATTAAGCGAAACTTGACACAGACTTGTGAAACATAGGCCCTTGAATAGTATCAGTTATTTAGCCTGAGTATCATTTCTTTACATCATCACCATCATTATCAACCGTAGGACGTCCACTGTTGAACATAGGCCTCCCCCATAGACCTCCAGTTGCTTCGGTTGGAAGCGGCTTGCATCCACCATGAACCCGCGATTTTACCAGGTTATCCATCCATCTCACTGGTGGGCTTCCTACGCTGCGATTGCCGATTAGCGGTCTTTATTCGACAACTTTTCGGCCCCAACGGCCATCTGCATCTGTATCTGTTTCTTTATAAATAAAACTATTTATTTGCAACAGGACACAGGAACGGCTTGGTGTTCTGCGTGGACGGCGCTCCAGACTTCTTGCAAGGTCTCGTCACCACAATAATTAACTACAAGAACGATGCACAGCTCCAGAACAACCTCATTTGCCACACGGTGGATATCGTAGCCCCGAACAATGATGTCACCACAGCACTCATGGAAAAAATCAGCCAAATGGATGATTTCGATGATAAGATCAAGATTGCTATTGAAATGTGCCCCGTCCAAGAGACTAAATACACCCCCAAATTCATTGCTCAGGTCGCTAAAGTTTCTTATGATAGAGTCAAAGTGGTACAGAATTATAACTCGAAGGATATAAAGAAGATCGATGCACCTATAGTCCTGTTGCGTCCGAAAGACAATATTCCTAATCTCGTCTGTGATGAAAACTATGGTCTTGAGAAATTCACAAACAGTACAGTGACAGTGCATTATTTGGAAGGTACTCATGTCACTATAATTGAGAATAAGGATTGTGCTAATATTATTAACAAGGTGATGCTTGAGAAAGATGCAAACATGGGCAAGCAAATGCAGAGTGTCACCAGTATGGTCCAAAGCCATAGGCAGTTCATTTGCAGTTAGGTGTGTTTTTTTTTATTTGTCTTTGGTTGTTCCTACTATTAGTAATTTTAAACTTACGAAATTCCTTTTAGTTTAGTAACGTATGTGTTATTTATTTAGGGAGCTGGGCTATGCGAGTTAATACAAGTGATCGTTAGGTTGTTTTAAATATTCGTAAGAACGTTATAAGTTAAATTAAAATTTTCTTTTGACTGTGTATTCTAAATATAACCAGAATTCTAATTAGAACGCAGTAAAATGATAATGAACCAATTAACAATTTTATGGGTTCTGTTTTCTAATGATACGCTATTAAATAAATCATTAAATTTGTGGAATCGTTAGGTTATTTTAAGGTAAAATTATTTTTTGTAATAAGAAATTAAATTATTTTAGTCAATTATCTGTCCAAAGCGACGCCAGTACCAAAAAAATATTCATTAGTTAAGATATTGTCGGTTTTGTCTTCACAACTTTGTTACTTTGGATAGGGTTCAACTAATTGTAATCGGTGTTTATAGTTAAGGGACTATGAATTATAATATTTATAAAATATGGTGTTTTAATTTATTACTTTACTCGAATAGATTTTGATTAAAAAAATATGTCACATACAAACAAACAGACAGGAGGACAGAAAGGAACTTGAGTTCTGTTTTTTATTGACGTTGCACTAAAAACAACTGTGGCAAATTTTATGCGGCGCATTTTAAATTGTGATTTCTAAACCCAGCGGTTGAGACTTCGACATTTTATATGGATGCTGTAGTAGAAAAGTTAGCCTATGTGTTGTTTCCACACGCCCAGCTATCTACATACAAAATTTCATCCAAATCCATTCAGTAGTTTCTGCGTGAAAGCGTAACATGAAACATCCATACACACATACAGTAAGAAGTAGAATGTGTGTTTTTAGGGTTCCGGAGCCAAAGTGGCAAAAACGGAACCCTTATGGTTTCGCCATGTCTGTTTGTCTGTCTGTCTGTCCGTCCGCGGCTTTGCTCAGGGACTGTCAATGTTAGAAAGCTGTAATTTTGCACTGATATAAATGTAAACTATGCCGAGAAAATGGTATAATAAAAATTCAAAAAAAAAATTTTTTGGGTTACCTCTCATAGACGTAAAGTGGGGGTAATTTTTTTTTCTCATCTAACTCCATAGTGTATCGTTGAATAGTTATTTTAAAAATATTAGGGGATTGCGAATACAATTTTTCGATTCAGAGATTTCTTTGCGAAATATTCCACTTTAAAGTGCAAATTTTCATTAAAATAGAGCGTCCCCCCCCCTCTAACCGGAGGGTGGAAAAATTTGTAGAAATTCAGAATGGTAGTAAGTATATCAAGGAAAGCTATAACGGCTAAGTTTGCTTGAGAATTATTAGTAGTTTAAGAGTAAATAGCAGCCTGAGATATAAAATATACCGAAGCTTGGAAGATTCCGTATAAAATACGAAATCCTTAGAAAAATATTACTTTTTTTTTCGTAGTGGCTACGGAACCTTATTTTGGGCGTGTCAGACATGCTCTTGGCCGGTTTTATTACTGCTACAACAAAACATATGTAACAATAAAGATAAATTAATCATTAAGCCCCATTAATGGTAAATTTATCTTTATTGTTCTCTCAGCTAACCAGTATTAAATAAACCTCTGTTACATCTGGATTTTTATGGATACGGTCGCTTATACCATATATTTTGACATACCTGCCATTTTAATTCAAAAAAAGGGTTAACCTCAAAAAGTCCAACCACCTTTTTATCTTGATCCTGCCTTCACTAGAATCCTGATCAAACATCACTGCATAAGGAAAGGTCCCGGGTCACAGGAGCTTTTTCAACTAAATAAAACTGCCCTGAATTAATTAAATGTTGACAAAAAGGGGACAAAACATTTCTACCATTCCGCCTGTGAAAAGAATTAATTCGACCCCAGATTAAGGTCTGGACAAATTCTTGTATGTAATGAAGAAGCGACCCCTGGTAATGACAAGCTTTCTCCATTGAAAAGGGAGATAAGTCAATGTGCTGCTTTATAAACCGGTTTAAATAAAACAGGCATAATGATCTCAAGATGTTTTGCGTTCAAAACATTTCGATTTCAATTCAATCACGTAAAGGTATTACAGAAAGCGATCTTTGTTATTTAATCGTCAATTTTGTGAATGCCTTCTACACAAATAACTGAAAGCGAAAATGATTTGAGGACCTATATTTTACCTCAGAAAATGAGCAACATAGAAAACAGTAACTAACAAATAAATCATAACATAACATTATTCATATCATATTATTCATACTCGGACGTCTTCCTGCTCATGATCATCCTTCATTTTATTTAATTTCACGTCTGGAGGAACCATTTTTCGACCACTTCCTGATATCCAATTGAGCGGAAATCTGATGAAAATACAATAATTATGGAAAAGTTCTGGTAGTTCGGCCAGGATCGTCTTCGCAGGACGGAACTCCCCAACGGTTAAAGGTACCGCCTTGAAATTTGACGCGGAAACGCAGTTTGGATTACAATGTAAGTACAGTTAATAAAAATTACAGTCAGCAATCAATCTTGAATTACAAATTATTTTTATAACAATAACTTCTTTAATGACACACACGTACGTACATCTCACACGACACAAAAAAATACTAATATTTATTTATTTATTTATTAACTTTGGCACACAAAACAAATTGTAAACATGCGGTACAGTAATGAGAATAATTAAGGCAAGAGATCATTTACAATTCAAACTATGTGTACACATCATGACCAGAGTGATACAATTAAAACTTAAAGAAAAGAAAAGGAAATAAGGAAGGGAATATTATAACTAATTACTGTTTTAAACGCTAGTCTACTGAGTTGATTAGAATTGAATCGATCGTCGTCCTCAGAATCCACATGCCATGTAATAAAAGTTGACTGAACAGACAGACAGTCTTACCTACGGAAAGTAGAATATTCTTGTAAAGGTCACAAGGCATTGTTTTTGTTACTCGTATTTGCCTGGTATTTACTGTAAAATAAAAAGTAACCAGTACGGTTGCCTAAAGGCCGCCTATCCACAAGAGCAGGGCTGAGCGGTGGTGGGATCGTGGGGCATTGTGTAGGTATATAATCCATCTAATATTACAAATGCGATGTGTGTGTGTGTTTTACTTTTTCACGCCGACACAGCTTGTCGAATTTAAATTACTAAACTTCTAGTACCTATAACCAAAGGAATAAGATGAGAATGTCATTACGTCTTAAAATCCCGTACCCGTACAATTGTACGTGAATAATACAATACAATACAATACAATGACTCTTTTCTTTACTGTACACCAGAAATAGTAAGCGATACAGAGAACAAGTACACAGAAAGAAAGCTACAAGGTAAACAATAGGCGGCCTTATCGCTTCAAAGCGATCTTTTCCAGGCAACCTTTTTTACAGAAAGAAGTAAGAACTTAGATTACAGCAGAAGTAATAAGTAATAATTTAAAAAAATCTGAAGTAAACCAAATTATAAACTGTTTTATTCTATTCTATTCATCGCTCAGCATCGCTCGCACAGTTTTATAGGACATGCCGCCTAATAGTCGCGCGGTCTCGTGGTTAACGTAGGTACGACTACGGGACAATTTTCTTTCACAGAAATGGAAACGCCCTCACAAAGGACACATTTTGTTTGCGGGAAATGTTTAAAATTGTAAACTTCTCATTTAGGAGACAAAGAGGAACGTGTACAAAGAAATTATGTAGCACTAGCTGTTGCCCGCGACTCTGTCCGCGTAGAATTCATATCGATATCCCGGAATTATGCAATTTTCCGGGATTAAAACTGTACTAGGTCGCTCCTCGGGATTAAAACTATCTGTATACTGAATTTCATCAAAATAGCGGTTTAGACGTGAAAAGGTAACAAACAAACAAAAAGAGTAAGTTAGTTTTAGTTTTTTTTTTTTAGTTTTTTTTTCGTATTTATAATATTAGAGAGATGTGCGCTATTTCGCTTTTACTACCTACTATTGTCAGGTAGAGGACCATCCCAATTAATTGTATAATTCCCGTGGGATAGTAATAAAGAAAAATCTTTTCTCTTGTGTTCTGAACGAATTTACAAGAACTACACTGCATGTTTCGTGTTATAATATGTAATTTATTAGTTAATTAGTAAAAATCCACACGGTTGAATTAGGATACATAAACCTCTAATGAAAGTTGTGTGTATGTAATATATAAATAAATAAAGAATTGTTCAATTGAACAAATTGAACAAAAACTAGCATTGACAATCAAATAAAATACGATATGTATCTACTCTTTAATCTACGAGAATTAGTTTAAAAGACTACGAGAACGAAAAGAATAAGGTGATAGCTTTTTGGTGCTTTTTGAAATGAAGACATTTTTTCCTTATTCCAGTAAAAAAAAATCTGTAAGATTAGTAGGCACTGGCTACTTACATGATGTTTGTTCATATATTAATGTTCGATTCGAGAATCAAAATAAACTTATAGAGCTATATTTAAAAAAAATAAGTAATAAAAAAAATTGCTAATGTAATTAGGAAAAATAGTTGATAGTAGCCGTAGTTAACTTTGCTGACGTAATTGAAACAGAATTTGGCTAATGTTCTGATAATTAATTCAATAGAAACGTGTTAAGAAATTTCACTTGCCCAAAAATGCATTAAATTCATTAAAATGATAATTTGACGTTATTGTTATTACATAAAGCTGTGTGAGGTACCTACGTGGAATTATCGGAACTAAAATTCGAAAACTTGATTTTGTAAGATTTCATTTTACATCTTCACATTTTCCCGAGAAATAAGGAGCTGACAAACAACCAAACAGATAGACAACAAAGTGATTCTATAAGGTTTCCATTCCTTTAGAGTAGGGTGGCCAACTTTATTAGACCCAAGATCTACTGTTTACTGGCGAAACCCTGTGCGATCTACCAAATACATACTTCTTGAAATCTTAAATGAAACAGAATAGTTCAGTATTTATATTTTTTGCCTTGCCACGATCACCTGGACTAATAGTCGCGATTGAGATGCTTTGTATCTGAATTTCACAGTGCTTTGGTTTAACTGTTATGCTGTGAAATGTAATAAATAATAAATAAATAATACCTATAATAAAGTAACAAACAACTTTAAATTCGGCGGCAAGCGGAGGTAGATTGATAATGGTAAAACTTTCCCGCCAAATTGAGCCTTCCCTTCAGGGGTGCCCAACCGCAGGCAAAGTTAAAATATACCCATTGTTTCACTGTTTTCAAAGGATAAATTCAATTTCGCAACTGATTAATGGGTTTCGATACAAATAAAGAAAGAAACAAATATGATTAATAACTCGCGCGGTTGGCGACCTCTGCTATTATATCAATAAGGACAATTGAATGAAAGTGAGGTGAATGGTTTGATTTATGCCGGGAATGGGAATTTATTCATTCATTTCCGGCCTGCTGGAAACATACCGACTTTTCGCATGAAACTATAAATAATGTTAAAATTCTTTCCTATTTTTACCTTCTGTAACAGATGCATAGCAACGAAATATGAGTCGCTTAACGCATTCACTGCCACTTGACTTGACTTGACTGACCACAGGTGCCACCGACGCACATGTGCGTTCAAAATGTGTTAATAATTATGACAGCGGCACAGGGTGAGAGTCACAGTGACGCATATATGCGTCGGTGGCAGTGAATGTGTTAACTTCAAACTTGGATAAATAAATAAAAATAAATAAATAAATATCAAGGGGACAATTCACACCAATTGACCTAGTCCCAAAGTAAGCTTAGCAAAGCTTGTGCTATGGGTATTAAGCAACGGATATAACTATATAGATAGATACATACTTAAATACATATTAAACGCCCAAGACCCGAGAACAAACATAAAGTAAATCCACTCTAACCAATGAGGGCTATCGCGTATGAATTCGCCGCTAGAGTTCTAGCGTGAGGTCTCCGAAATGCCAAATCTCATAGTTCTTGGGTGAGCTACGCGGGTTTATTTATAATTAGAATAGTTTTGTGAATATTTTGCATAACCTGAAATTAATTATGGCAATTATGCGATAAGGGGCAATGAATTTCTGTGTTTTGAGACAGTTTTGTTTTTCGAAGATTTTTGTCCTCCCTTTTTTTTCCGAACAAAACGGGACTACGCAAGACTGTGGTTTCTCGATATTTTTATGGTACGGTTTAAGATGTAATCAATATGATTTTAATCTAAACTTTGTTTTCACGCCGTAATAACAGACTTGAAAGCCACACTTAAAAACGTAGGGTGTTTTTACTGTGTACCATAAGCCAATAAATGATCTGTCATTTTTTAAACACGTTCCTATCAATGGATATGTCGCTAAAGTCGAACTTTCAGTTGACAGACACGTCTATTTGCTTTATTGGTTTTGTGAGCATGCAAACGATTATCAAACTTTAGTGTGGTAGACCATAAATTTGGCTGATGGTACTTATCTTGCCCATCTACTGTAAACTCTATGTTTCACGCTATTGGTCATTACCTGTGTCTTTTGCTCTTGTACTTATAATTAGTAAAAAATTTTTTACTCATTCTACCACAGTATCACACTGGTAGGGGAATGCAGTCCCTCATAGTGTGACATGTAGTCAAGTCTGTCTGCTGCAGGACGGTGTTGAAACTGCCCCGCACGCGGCGCAGCAGGGATGTGGCGCGCCCGCGCACGGTCGTAATAAGTGGCAGTCAGGAATTTTCAAGATAAACTATCTACCTAGCTAAATAGCAAACTGCTAGCCGTATTTTGTATTTTAAGTGCATTGTTTGTACTTCAATCTCGGTCGACACGTGGCTTAGAGCCTTATCACACTGGCGATTTACAGGTGAGTTGAAAGCGAAGGAAGCCTGCAATGCTTTCATCGCGACTGCGCAACGATGTCGCCACGAGGTCGCCACGAGCGCGCAACGATTTTGCTTCGGTCGCGGACGCAAACCCAACTATTTTTTCTCAGACATGAGATGAAATATTGACATTGTGTGTGTTACAAATAATAGGCCGGAAGTATCGCGCTGCAGGCGTTGCGGCTCGCTGCCCGGCGCGGTCACTCTAGCGACCTGCAAAGTGATTTCATACAACTTTCTCGGCTGCTGGCCGGCAATGCGACCGTCCTTTGTTTCAACACGAGCTCTGCGGCACCGCCGCCAGCACCACTCGCTCCGCAGCCGCCGCGCCAGCAGCCAGCGCGACACGCGCGCACATAACAGGACAGGGCGACGAGACTAGCATCCCGCCAGCTTAATTTCTTGTTTTTTTTTGGGTTCCGTACGTCAAAACAAAAAAAACGGAACCCTTATTGGATCACTTTTTGTCTGTCTGTCTGTCTGTCAAGACCTTTTTTCTCAGGAACGCGTAGGTATCAAGCTGAAATTCATATCAAATCTCCGGTCTACTGTCCATTGGAGATGTGAAAACGGAACGCTCAGTGCGCGATTCCGACTCGCACTTGGCCCGTTTTTATTTTATTTTATTTCGTCATGTTTGAGCAAAGCACTATTCAAGCCTCGGCCAGAAACGGGGTTGCCGGCCTCGCATCCCTATCCGCCCTCGCTACGCTCGTGCTATAAGAAGTATGCTGCTCACTCGTTGCGCGCTCGCGGCTTAATAACTTCTTTTTAAGGGGCTGTTTCACCATCCATTGATTAGTGTTAAGTGACGGTTAAATGTGATGCCGTCTCCGTCTATTCGAACAAAACAAATAGAGACGGCATCACATTTAACCGTCACTTAACACTAATCAATGGATGGTGAAACAGCCCCTAAATCTCATTGAAATAAATGGATTATACGAGGTTTATGCCATTATTGTTTCTTCCTATTCGCGATTCTGCACAAAATAAATTCCACACACCTGAATTTGATCACATGCGTAATGCTTCACAGTCATTATTTCTACGCAATCTTGTTTCTTCTTATTCGCGATTCTGCACAATATGAATTCCACACAACTGAATTTAATCACATACGTAATGATATTCAGTCATTATTTCTACGCAATCTTGTTTCTTCCTATTCGCGATTCTGCACAATATGAATTCCACACAACTGAATTTAATCACGTCATGCGTTATACTTCACGATTCTGTAATTTTTTTTTTAAATCTCATACATAACCGGGAATCGAACCCGGACAAAATTGGGGCGGAGAAAAAAAATTTTTTTTTTTTTAATTTCAATCGTCCCTGTTTATTATTATTATTTTATTTAGGCTGCTGCTGCCTTCGGGAAGCTTCGTCTCAAGGTGTTCCGTTCACATAACTTAAAGCTCGCGACCATGATAATTTTTACCGCGGGAAAAGCGACTCACGCAGTCTGTTTTTTTTTTTATTTATAAACGCGACTAGGAAGAAACAAGATATTATAGAAAATAGATAGAATAAAAGATAAAGATAGTATCGTGAAGTATAACGCATGTGAGTAAATTAAGTTGTGTGGAATTCATATTGTGCAGAATCGCGAATAGGAAGAAACAAGATTGCGTAGAAATAATGACTGTGAATCATTACGTATGTGATTAAATTCAGTTGTGTGGAATTCATATTGTCCAGAATCGCGAATAGGAAGAAACAAGACTGCGTAGAAATAATGACTGTGAAGCATTACGCATGTGATCAAATTCAGCTGTGTGGAATTTATTTTGTGCAGAATCGCGAATAGGAAGAAACAATAATGGCATAAACCTCGTATAATCCAAATAAATTTTGACATTTTAACATTAAGCATTCATACATACTCGTGTTTATAATACTTACTTATTTGAGTGGACAGGATAATAACTGTTCCCAATTGGTTAAATAAAACCAAAGATCCATTTCAAAATGCATTTATTATAACATTTTATTTACATTAAGGATATGTATTCACAAACTATTTTTAGTAAATGAACAGATCTATTTATTTATTGTAAAAATTGTTACATTTACCTTAACTAGAAGTTTATATCTAAGCCTTATCCAAACTAATTCAGTGAGATACTCATAAAAACTGGAATCATCTTATATTCAATCTTATAAAATAAGTGAACCAGAATATAGAACGTGACTAAGCCCATGAGGCTAATGAATTAAATAATATGTTATTAAAAATAACAAAATCATAACTGGAGTTACAAACTTCCTCATAAATAAAGCTCTATTCTGTTTTATTTTCAAATTACTTCATGAGTATTCAAACCGGTATAATACGTGAATTGAAAATTATGGGGCTTTATAATTCTATTTTAGACAAATAAACAGCAAGTTGAGAAAAATATATAAATTTAGGCTTTATTTTTAACCAGATAGGAGCCTCAAATTAGCCCAGTCCTATTGCAGTAGTTATTAGCTCTTCTATGTTACTTACGTAGCTTGTGCTACGCGCCGCCTACGCCGTAGAAGCGCGTAGCTTCCTTCGTAGCAATTAAACAATCTATTTGGCCTGGTCTTATAGAACTTACAACGGGAGCAGTCCACCAGGGTTTAGGGTTATTTAGCATTGCCACTGATAGTGTCTGTCTGTCTTTTAAGTAGTCATTATTTTTTAATCCAATGGTGAAGTCAGATAGAAGTAATTTTTTGAGTTGTGTGTCGTGTATTTTCGGTCATGTAGGTACTTATAATTTCAGCTGCATTTGATATCATACAAAACGTCGCTACTTTTAAGAAAACTCGCATCTCATAATCGTCACTTTTTCTGAGTGAACTTTTATGAACATTGTATCGAAAATACAAACTGAAATATAGATGCACAGAAAAACCAAAATTTGAAATTTGGAATTGAAATGAAAAATACAAAAAGATTCCAAAAAACCAATCTTTATGAACATTGTTTCAAGGATCAATTTTGTTGACGTATTGATTTGAGATACAAGTTTTTTTAAGTAGTGACGTAAAGTACAGTTTGTGCAACACGGTGACTCAAAATGAGTTGTAAACTAAAAAAACTTTTGTATGAAACAAAATTACGCGACTGAAAATACAATAAATAATATGTGTGTTAACTCTTGTTATAAGTGCTTTATGGATCTAGTCTACTAGAAATAGATCATTCTGTCAGTGTTTAAATGAAATATAACACGCAAAACGAGCGTGAATCATTAATACAAAGGGATTGAGCTCATTCTTGACAGGAGAATTGATATAGTTAGTAATGTGATATTCTGAAACATTGACCACTTTTAACAGGAGTTGAATTTTATTTTACCACATTTTTTTAAAATATTTTTTTTTTACCGCCAAGTGATACGCACAAAAATGTTAAATGTTAAAACACATATGTATTCGAAACATGACGTCCCCACGTGTTTCAAGTTTTGAACGAACGTGGTTAAAAATCGATGGTTTATTCCTCATTTGACACTTTTACGATTCGCAACACCATAATTTGTTAAGACTTGGTGAATATACCACAAAAACTAAAGAACGTCTTAACGGTTGTTAAAGTTTTTGTGGTAACACAGGTGAACACAACAGTTAGACTACGTCTCATCATCATCGTCATTCCAGCCTATATACGTCCCACTGCTGGGCACAGGCCTCCTCTCAGAATGAGAGGGCCTGGGCCGTAGTTCCCACGCGGGCCCAGTGCGGATTGGAAACTTCACACAAACCATCGAGACTCTAGGTCCTTGGGGTAAGGGTGCGCTGGAGCTACACAGGGAGCTCATCAATAGGTTAACGAGGCAACAGGCAACGGCGGCGGCTTTCTCGCGCAAAGAATCGCAATCGCAGTTCTACGCGGGAATGCTGCCTGCGTGATGGGCACCATGCCCCCCTCTCTTTTTCAAATAAAGTTTTAGTTTTAGTTATTTTAATTAAATACTAGTTTTAGTCCTATGGATATTTTGTATTTTCTTAATACTTCTTATTAAATGATTTCTTTATTGAATTTCTTTGCAGGTTTCCTCGCGATGTTTTCTTTCATCTTAAAGCATAAGATAACATCTATTTGTATTTTTTATTTGTTAAGCTCATTTAACGTTCATTCATGAAAAAGGTAGAAACAAAATCATATAGCAACATCAGGGCTATGGCTATGACACTATTATGCTTTAGTTAAGCATGATTCGAAAATAAAAACGGTAGTTTTTAAGCAATATAAAAGCCATAAAACCTGCTTTAAGCACTTTATTATTAATATTTGTTAGCAGCTGTTTGCATCCCAATAACAATGTAACAGATGCTTCGCTTTATTTATCATCCATATTCCGCAAATAAACTAAAAATTTGTAGCAATAAAAATGCACTGGCCGTACATACAATATACTCCGCGTCGCCAATAAATAGTACACAAAATCCTGCGTCCTGAAATTTTAATGCTTATTTATTTGCACGTGTCGAATCGGTTGCCGGGCGAATGGGAACGACGCCAACCGAATATTTTCCAGTTTAGTAAAATAAAAATGCTTTTTTTGCCATCCATCATTCTTATCATTTCAATACACTCATTCACGCTGGCACGCAGGCATAATATTAAAATCTTACGGTAGGAAATATTTAGTAAAAAATCGTCTACAGAAAACCATGGAAATAATTTTCTAACCGTTTGAAGTCGGTGCCTCAGCTAGAGCTAGCAGCCAAATAAACCCCGACGTTGTTTGAGTTTTTATAATATTTTAATCCTTACAGTGAGGAAATTGATCACGATAATTGCAGGACAATAATATGTCTAAAGCCACTAAGATCAACTAATAAGATCTCTAGTGCTCCCCATATTTCTATACGTTGTCAAAACATGGATAGTCAGAACGCGAGAGGTAAAGATTCAACGCTTTTGAGATGTATTGGAGACGTATGCTTCGCGTGTCCAACCAACCAACTTGTCCATGCCTGAAGAACTGCGGGTGAAAGTGTAGCTGTCATCCATAGTGAGATCTCGTGTCCTCCGATATTTCGAACATGTAATTCGACGTGGGGAGCACTCTATAAAGCGACTTGTAGTGCAAGGAGGGTCGATGGCAAAAGATGAAGAGAACGTTCTTCTGTGCTCTGGACTCGAGAGCCCTAATAATGTGATAAGGAAAACCTTGGCATCAAAACTGACAGCTGCCATTGATTTTTATAGCTTGAATTGTAAGATAATAAGTATCACAAATAAGCCAAGGTTTGCCGTACTATTGCCAAGACAAACGGCGTAGAGTTATTCGACGACTGCTCTATCAAAAGTACCTGACAAAGAAGAATTTAAATCCTTTTGCTAACATAGTACGAGAAGTCTTTTTTGCAACTAACAAACGGATCGCTGTGTCTGAAACAAAGATATTTTATTTTATTTTTTAGCGAAGCGTGACAGTACCTGTCTTATACGAGTATCACTGTATTCAGTACGACAAAATTCCAATCCGTACTCAACCTTGCTCGCTTACACATAGAAGCTATTCTCAAGTGGTGAATAGAAAATTTAGATTGATTGAAGTTAGATACTTTGTAGCATGGATGGGGAACCGAAGAATGGAACTGCATTATAACTTGGTTAAACATTCCTGGCGTAAAATATATAGAGGAGTTAGTTGTTTATGCGAACGTATTCTCTTTTGTGTCGCATTCACGTATTTTATAACTTTAGCTGTTGCAGTGTACTTTGAGCTTCTCTACTATTTGAGTATATTTCAAAGTTCGTAAATGTACATTTAGTTAATAGGCTCAGAGTTGTTCAGCGAGCTATGCGAAAAGAGCTATGCTAGGGGTTTCTCTGCGGGTTCGAATCAGAAATGAGGAGATACGTAGAAGGTGGGTTGAGGCCGAAAAGTTCTCGAAATTATGAACTTTTCTCGCATCGCCAAGCGCAGCGTAGGACGTCCATCAACAACATGGACGGATGAACTGGTTCAGGATAGATACAGGCCGTTTCCAACCAAAGCAGCTGGAGGTATATGAGGGAGGCCTATGTTTTAGTTAGCATCTAGTGTGGTGATCGTGATAGTTGATTCCTAGTGACATAAGTAGTTAAGTTGATTTATGTGGAAGTGGGTGGGTTTTTTGAATGAAAACACATATTTTCCGCACAGACGCAGCTGTTTTGCATCTCCATAAAGTCCCGCCTGAGTCAATTAAGTAGGTATCGAAAACTGATCATGAAATATTATATAAACCCTAAAAAAAACAGAAAAATAATGCTATTATATTTTGATGATATTTACTATTATATTATAATTACAAATATTAAGTGATTATTGAAAATCAAAGTTCTAGCCATGATCAGTGTAATAAGTATTTGTAAAACCAAGCAACTAAAACTAATAAGTACTTAGCTAAAAGTGTGTTCTGTTGGTCTATTGGAATTTACGGCGCGATTATACAGTCAACAGTCTGACAAAAAAGACGAACAGTGGACAAAAGATGTACTAATTTCATAAAAATTGTGGAAACCTCTGTTCAGAATCGAGTTGTTACTGCACTCGGAGTGTTTGTACTAACCGTTAAGATAAAGGCAGCATTCTGATGTTCGCGACCGCAACCGGTGACCACGCCACACGACCGCGACGATACAATGTAATACAATACAATAACTCTTTATTGCACACGGACACATAGCAAGCACGACCATTGTTTATATGTTAAAAGCGCCTCGCAAACTCGCAACTAAGTTATTCTAATGCCCACCTTAAACTGAAAGTGGAGCGGACGTATGGGGAGTCTCTTTAACTCACAATGGAGAACTGCACAGACGAGCTTCGACTGAATGATAAGTAATACTCTTTTTATTCCGTTCCACTCAGTCTGTTACCTCCATATCCGCTCATTAGGTTCCCTTTTTTAATGGAAGGCGGATCTAAGAACCTAAGACAATTTTCTATTTTGACTACTCATCCAAGAGGCCCATCCTCTTGCTTTGCTGTTACCTATTGCTATGAAATAGTAGATTGTACAACAAGAGCATAAAACGATACACTTTACCCGAGGCGTTCATATGGATAGACACGTCGAGGGGGAAATGGGTTTAATGATCGAGTTCTACACTCTGCTTTTCACTTCAATGGCGAGGAAATGAAATAGCAACAGTGGAAACAACGATTGACTTCCTATTAACCTTTTATTTTTTATGCATTATTATAATCATTCCATTATTTTAATTTTACTGATTTATTATGATTGATTTGATTGATTTTTAGTTTTATATAAATTAATAAAAAAATATATAGAAACTTTTTTGTTTGTGGCCGTTGACACCTGATTACCTTGGTCTTGAGTTGGTATTAGACGAAGATTTTATTTTATGCACTAGATCATAAAAAGTCATGTTATGTCGCCTAGATACAGCATAAACACGAACTTTACGAGCATGAGAAGTGAAAAAATATTTTGTGCCCGTGTCACAAACGACCTGACTCCTAATAATCAGATAATGAGCGATCCAAAGTTCTAAGTTGGTTCAGAGTTCTTCGTAATGTACCACACCCTTAAAAATTTCGCACACAGCGACCACCGCGCTCACCACTTACAAAGAACGTAAGATGCGGAACGCGGAACACTAGAATGCCCTCTATATGCGTGAGCTCTGAGTATTGGCTCGCGCGACCGGTCGCAGTTGCGAGTCGCGGTCGTACTGACGACCGGAACTTGCTAATTTCAGTACCATAGGACTAAACACGCCCTCTTTTTATCAGACTGTTGACGATCGAATTATAGGCCGGTGATCTACACGAATATGAAGTGGGGGTTGGTACAGCAGTGGCTACGCTTGTCGGGGCTGCCGGCACGCTGCCACTTGCCACGGCAGTGTGGGGCCACGAGGGCGTAGAATCGCGTCGTGTGTCCCGCCACGCCGTGTCCGCCGCACCGCCATTTTAGATCGCGTCGTAACGCTGCTGCTTCACAAAGGACGCACACCTTTTCTCCTAGAAACAAATAGTATAGCTTAGTTTATAGTTTAGATGATTAAGTCTTAGTTTGTAGGTATAGGTTTAAGTTGTTTTTTTTTTGTATAATGTTTTGTGAATTACATATTTTAGACATTGTTAATTACAACAGTAGGTACATATATGTGATTTATTTATTTTCAATAAGCAAGAGTTTATAATGAAACAAAATAGTTTGGTTATTGTCATCACTGATGATCAAGAGGTCTGCAGCAATTGGTAAAATGCCTTGTTAAATTTTATGACAGTTGACACATAAGAGGGTAGATTTGAGTTCACATGCACAAAGTCATTAGACTCAGGCCAGCGAAAACTGTCCACGCATTTTTTACGAAACTTTAATCTGGTATCATTTTTGAGACTGTCAAAATTGTTATATTGTCATTCTAGCCCGGCTTAGATAATTTTGATACTTCTACTATAAAAAATAAATAAATTATTTTTTGTTTAATCCAACCTCATAACATCGTCAAAATGCAAATGTTATAAGATTATGTTAGAATTAAAATTTTAGAAGATATATCTTCTAACATTTGCAAAATATAAAATTTGAAATTTTTGGACCATTTTGACCAAATTGGCATTGAATATATATATTCAAAATGGTCCAAAAATTGATGCGTCTGGACTGTACGTAAATGGGCTGACTGACAAAGGTCATTAAATTTACCAAGGGACTCCTAAAGTGCTTCATCAAGTTTCACACATTACTACATGAATTTCGATGCACCTTGAAGAGTCCAGAGTATAATTTATTGTCTGGAAAATTTTAATAATATCTAAGTATCAACATCGTTTAATCAGTGTACAGCAAGTGTTGTCAGCTTCTTTTTTTTTAATTTGCCGCGGTATCTAGTGGACAGCTTTCGTTGGCCAGAGTCTATGATGTAATCAAGGGATAAAGACTAATTTCCCGCTATTTTATGAAAAGACGAAGCCAAGATCTGTCAAATTAATAAATAGAATATTTAAATCGAATAATTTCATTGCCCAAAACGATTTTTTTCTTTGGCAGCAATATTGCTTAAGTGCGTATTATAGCACAGTTACCTACGTCGAAAAACAAGATAAGGACGCATTCATAAATTACGTAAAATATGGGATTTTTAACCTCCATCCCCTGTCCCGCATTTTATCTTACTTTAAATCCCCCCTCCCATGACGTTATTTCTGAAAGGTCCCTAATGATTATGTTCAGTCGAGGGCATACATATTTATACAGTCATAGCATCAAATGTAGGGCAAACTTTGCCTTTTCGGTGATACTTGGAAATTCGTTGATACTGCATTATAAACTTGCGCTGAGCTCACAATGGCGAAATGCAAGCAATTAAATCGCTGCGAACCTAATTGCAAGCATCAAAACTGACAGCCGCAATTGATTTTATAGCTTGCATTTCCTCATAGTGAGACTTGTGTATAGATAATAAAGTAGTATCACTGAATTACTAAGTAATTTATTACATTAACATCTTGTGTAGACGAGTTTTCATGACAGTGGCATACCTTCCCGCAGAGCCTTGTAGTCAGAGTCCATGTGGCAGGCCTTTGACACCTTAGTGACTTGGAACTCTACGCAGTACCTGAAACAATTTCCGGTCAGTTCAATAAACATATTATATCAGAACTTGAATTGATAACGGAGTGACATATATTTCAAATCTCGTAGCGTCTCGTTCGCTACGCTCAAATCGTAACCTGCGCCACTCGCCTTTTTGACCCTCTTATACAACTTTTGCATACGATTGGTCTGTATCTAATATAATATCATTGTTTCAAACGTTTAAAACGAAACAACCATCAGTGGCCCGCAAAATACCATAAATAACGCCTAACCTTTGTCACAGCTAAGCGAAATATTAATATTAGACGCGGCCGAATACTGGCAAATATTTGTCAAAGGCCATTTTCATAGTGAAAGGCGGACCTTTCGCGAATTTCCGGCTTTTGTGCGGTAAGACATGTTTGCTCATTAAAGTACCAAATTGTGTTTAGTTTGATAACAGACGAATTTCCGCTTCGAATCAAATTAAACGTGATTAATGTTAGCAGGCCTATACTGCGAAGTGCAAAATTCGAACTTCGTATGTTGCCGTCCCGCTGACGTTAATATTATTTACTACGAGAGTGAGAGGGACGGTACTATACGAAGTTCGATTTTCAAAATTCGTAGTAGCCCCACTGTTAGCCTGGCGTTCGTAGGCTTGTAGGTATTTGATAATTGGACATTTCTATCTACCTGAGTTTATCTTTCCGCTTTCAACAAAATTAGGGAGGTAGACTCAGTCCATGATTCAGAGCTGTAAAACCTATCTCCAGATGTCTCCCCAAAATATTGTATGGATGTGTCCGTTTTGTTAGGAATTTATCTTAATAATTTTCGTGAATCTTTAAGCCGAGTTTAGACTTGCAAGAAAAATCGTGCAAGGTGCATTACATTGCGAGGCCGTAAAGCCAACGAATTTGTAGTGGTCAATCGAGCGGTAATGTAATGCAACTTGCACGATTTTTCTCGCAAGTCTAAACGCTTTAGATCTCGAATTTAGGCTAATAGGCTCTCGAATAAGCTAGGGTCCTAAGAAATCTAATAATTAGATAATAAGATAATATTTGACACGTATTTTTTGTTTTGTCAATTTAATAAAGAATGATGATGATGAAGGTAAAGTTCCGCGTGACGTCACAGGCTCCTCGCGCTTCATCTTTGTATTTTTCTAAAAAATCTAACCGACGGACTAAATAAAATATTTTTTACACCTCTCATTCAGAAAAATAACCTTTCCTCCCTGACGTGACGGGTCAAAGTGCAACTTTTCTGTTCAAAGCTTTTCTAAGTGTTTTTATGGAAAATGCAATCTTTTGAAGTTAATAATTGTAAAACCACGCCATTTTTCGGGTTGCTCTTTAACTATATTATTTAGATTTATTTTATTTCTTTGAAATGACCATGGTTTTAAGATGTTTATAGTCAACGGCCGTTATGAAGTAATTCCTAACACATTGCAAAACTATGAAGTTTCTGAATTTTAACAATAAGAGTCATAGACAAAAACGCAATACTTACTTGTTGCGCGCGACGGAGTAGTAAGTATATAGCATTTTTTTTTCAATGGTTGACATTAAAATTAATCAGGAACTTCGTAGTTGTGCAATGTGTCAGGATTGACTGCTTCGCGGCCGGGCACTATAGTTACTGTTAAACTGTGCGATTGTGCGAGATACGTCCAGCGCTCATACCCAGATGCGGCCTTAGGAGGTGGCGAACAGGGGAATCGCCCGGGGCCCCGGGGCCTCGCTCTTGCAAAACCCGAGCAAATTTTGAAAAAAAAGTTTTTTTTACTATATTTTCGCATCACATACTTTTCACGAAGGACAAAGGGCCTCGCAAAGACCTGCCGCCCGGAGCCTCGCAATGGGTAAGGCCGCCGCTGCTCATACCAAACAGGGTCTTATAAATATCACTTTAAAAGAATAAGTTTTTGTTAAAAAAAAAATACAAGATTGTTTTTGCTAACTGTACTTTTTGTTGACTGTAATTGCATTGTCATCCAAACTATATTTCCGTACCAAAATTTCAAGTCGACGCAATTAACCATTGAATTTGGCTGGATCACCAATGCGTTTGTGTGATTTGTGTGTGTTCTTACAGTGTGGAGGTGGAGGGACTGCATGAACATACATTTCTTGCATAAACGTAGCTACCATAAGGTCGCTGGTGAGCAATACCTACCATAAGGTTCATTGGTTGGGTTAGTTAAGAACTAGAGGTGGTACTCACTCCCTGTGTGAGTTGGACTCGGGATCGTCTGGGTTGCGCAGACGCAGGTTCTTGCGGATGTCGACGGTGGCGTTGGAGTGCCGGCTCACCGACAGCGCGCCTGGCAGGATCATCGCCGTCTCCTCTGTCGGGAGAAAAAGTATATCAATAACCTGGTGAGCCCTCGCGTACTTTATAAAGGACCAAATTAACATTAAGGGGCTGTTTCACCATCTCTATTTGTTTTGATCGAATAGACGGAGACGGCATCACATTTAACCGTCAGTTAACACTAATCAATGGATGGGTAAACAGCCCCTAAGAATTACGACCGAATGTACTTTATAATTTAATTACATTATTATTTTCAGGGTATATTAAAGGCAGACGCGTGTGGGTGCCGCTCACCTCGTGCTGTCGTCCCCACATCCCTGGTGCTTGCCAGGAGGTAAGCCCAACGCTGCACTAGTGAGGGGCAATGGCGACCCCCGTGCGCTGGGGAGCGCACCACGCGTCGACTGCTCACCATACTACCCTCCCCGCAATCACCTAGCTTCTGCCTGTGACGCTGCACGATTTAGGAGTACGAGTATTACCGTTTTCCATTTTATTCACTACAGGCAAGACACCACTGTAAATGCCAAGCACATCTCAGTCGTTCCGGTCGTAGTGGCATCGCCATGAGCGAGCGACATTCGCTCCACTCGCTGAAAGAGTAAAGTTACTGTGGGTGTTACTCACCTCGTAAAGGTACATCGCTGTCGTCCCCACATCCCTGGTGCTCCTGGCAAGCACGACGCTGCACTAGTGAGGGGCAATGGCGACCACCGCGCGCTGGGGAGCGCACCACGCGTCGGCTGCGCACCATGCTGCCGGCGCCGCAGTGGGTGTCGCATACCGACCATTGGCCCCATGGCGACACCTCGCAGTCTATCACTGGAACAATAGCTGAGGTTAGAACAACCTTTGTTTTCTGGATGTGCATTATCTCTGTGTTAGCTGTAAAGTTTACGAGTATACTGACACGTCTTCAGCTGTGCCAGCGTGAAAGAACAATAGATGAGATATAGAGTAATTGGTATCCTTTTTGGGTTCCGTACCCGAAGGTTGATAAAAGGAACTGTCGCTTCGCTGTCTTTCTACCACAGGGCGGTATCTCGAGAGCCCTAATAGATAGACAGCTGCAGTTTACACATCATGTATCTTTTTACTGCCAACAATAAATAAGTAGGTAATAAAAATAAATGAATAATTAAGGGGGTCAAAAAAGTCCATCTTTATACACGTGTTTTGTTTATAATATGTGAGAAGGAAAAGCAGTGTAGGTATGTAATACACATTTATTAGTTAAAAAACTCGTAAGATTTTATTATGAAAGTACTCTCGTATTTTAATGCTTCTTGTTATGTAACAGTCACATAAACTACTATTAAGACACTAGGAAAATCCATTGGTAGAAGCAAATGACATTTAAAAAACAGTCAACCAGAAGTCCTTTCTCTACCGACAATTTCATTCCAAGCGCGCACTTCAAATTAACAATTTTTAATTTATTCAACACGTAACCTCGAACATCGACAGTAAAAGTACAAAATGGCCAATAAAAGACGGGTAACTGCAATTTGTCAGCTGCGCCATTAATGGCAGTGTTACGGCGAAGTTACGCTCTGCAGAATTAAAGAAATTTTGTCGTTAAAATTGCTGTATAGGCCCTGTTTTATGGACAGGTAGCTTTCAATATTTATGGCCACTTTATGACGTTGTAAGTCCAATGGCGTCAACCAATTACAGCGCGGCAGCGCGACGCTTTCCACGTTTATAATCTACCCTCGCAGAATACGATAATGTCATCAATATACAATGTTTTACAAAATTAAGCCAATTATCCTAGTTTTAGAAATGAGAATTTTTGTGTATTACGGATTACGTTCAAGCATGTAGTGACTTTATGAGGTATTGTTCAACTTAACATAAAACTTCGGCTTAAAAATATTTTATACTAATATTATGAATGCGAAAAAGTGTGTGTTTGTATGATTGTCCGTCTTTCACGACGAAGCGGAGCGACGGATCGACGTGATTTTTGGTATAGAGATAGTTTACGGGCCAGAGAGTTATATAGGCTACTTTTATCTCTGAAAAATGCACAGTTCCCCAGGGAACAGCGCGCGATAAAATTCCACGCGAGCGAAGCCGCGGGCAAAAGCTAGTGTTTATTTCATAATTGTTACTTATATTTTTTAGGAGTTTTTACATTTTCATATTTAAATTTTTTTCAACTTATTCTCATAGATACAATATACTATTACAAGCCTAGCTAGGCAACGACAGCAATATGGATTGATCATTAAGCTCAAAGTAGTGTCAGGTCAAATGAATCGTTATTCTTTTAGTAGAAACCTCGGGATTCTCAATCCCAGAATGCCTTCACGTTAAAGTCTCTGCATTTGTTATAGCCTCCTTACCGATGGATTTGCCTTGGAATCCGCGAAGATCATCTGAATTATTTCGAGACTAAGTGGCTCAGTCATCTGCTTAGCTTCGAGCATCCAGAATGCCTCGCAGATAAAACTACTGCGGTAAATTGTCTGGATTACGTAGTTGGGCTTAACAATGGAGCCTTGAGAATTGAATAGTACGAATAAATGATCCAGTTTGAATCCGGGAGTTGGATTTGGTTTGATCTTAGCTCATTTCACCTGCTTGATAAGGGATCAATCTATATAAATAAAAATGTGTTGCTAAGCGCAAAACTCGGGAACGACTGGTCCGATTACGCTAACTCTTTTTTTGTTGTGTTCGTTACTGTCTAGAGAAGGTTTTTATGGAAGAAAATACAGAAAAAATACAATGGGGGCGAAGCCGCGGGAAACAGCTAGTATAAAATGAATATTAAATTCAGTTTGTCGTAGGTAAGTTAAAATTGGAATATTTATTCTTTTTAGTTTAACTATTTACAATAATCTCACTATTTAATAATAATTAATAATTCATTTATTTATTCAGACAACAAAGATCCATACATTATTAGTAATTTGCTTATTGTTAGTATACATATTGGACGAGTGATAGTGTGATTGAGTATTTGTTTACTCAATTTATTTAACTCAAAAAATGCATTTCAAAATAAAATTAACATTTGCATTATTGACAATATATTTGGTTAGACGTGTCACTCCACATCAGCACGACCTATTTATAAAAATAACTTGATACCACGTCTTCCTTCTTACATATTTCATTTCACTTCAAAACAAAAACGATATTTACCGCAAAGATATATCTACCTTCATTTGTTTGTTTCCAACTCTTCTCTCAAATTACCCTCAGACTCCACAGCTAAACAAGCCCGTAGTATAGATTTCTGAGAGTCATACATAGACTTAAATAGTACCTATATATATATATCTGAGAGTGGTAAGTGGGTGAAATATATTACTGCAGGATTACCTGCTGCACTCACGGTTCACTGAACTTCCCGCTTATAACTAATGATTAGATGTTTGATTTTAAAATAAACAGAACCTTACTTTGTACCTATAAGTTCAAAACAACGCGTTAAAAGCAGGAGCAAATAATTAAAACATAGTTCGTACTCGTCAAAGTGAACGACATTGGTTCACTTTTAAAAATAATTATAAGTCTTTTAGATTTTCTAGAACTATCTCCATACCTGCTAGTCAAAGTCAAAATATCTTTATTCAATTTAGGCTATAACAAGCAATTATGAACTCACGCTATGAATGATGATGCTGATAAATGAAGTCACGGGCAAAAGCTAGTTTTTAAACGCTAAACACACTAAATTACACTAACCACACAGCTGTGATGTGTTTTGCATTTAAAGACATACCAACTTAGGTTTCTTTCACTCCCGGGCAAGCTTGTGAAGGATAACCTAATTATACTTGAATCTTGGCCTCTTGAAAAGGCTCAGAGTCCCGCAATAAGCTATGGAGAGAACTGTGCTTGGAGTTTCTTTACGCGATAGGTAGAATCCGAAATTCGGCAATTCACCGCAGAACTAAAGTCACCGAGATATCTCGAAGAGTATGCAAATGGAAGCGGCAACCGCTCGAAGATCATGAACCGGAAGACGAAGCGTTGGAAGATCCCACTAGGTGGACTAACGACATGCGGGAGTTGCAGGCATGCGAGGGTTGCAAGTGGCGAGTTGTTCATTGTGACTTTCTTAGGGCGACGAGACGCCATTGTGGCATTCAAAGGGTGCCTTCGTTCTACAATGGACGTTTCCCGGTTGATGATGATGACTTGAGTCTAGGTAAATTCGATAAAAACCATAAAATCGCAAAGTAACTTAAGCACCGATTTGAATAACCCTACTTTTTCACCTTAGGCGTTTTAAAAACGGCAAAGTTTCCTTTTCCTGCGAGTTGGCGTCGAATATTGAATTTATTGCAAGTGCACAAGTTCGTGGAATTGCCTTTATCGGATTTCAATGTTACTCGAATCGGTTGTAGGCTGAGTACTTGCTTTACAATTCACTACGTACAAAACGGCCATTGGAGTCCGCGCTAGTGTTGCAAAAAAGGAAAAAGAATCTCTTCCCAGTAAAAAGGTTTTTTATGGTAAAAACTCTATGGTCCCAATTTCAATCAAATTTTGCGAAAAACAAAACAAAATTCAGTGAACAAATTGGGTGTACTAAGAAAGCTACCTGTAGGTGTGAATTTTGAATTTGAAAAAGCGTATTGCTTACTGGCTGGAAAGTTTTGTTTGAAATACAAAGTTATCCGTTCGGAACGGTTCCAGGTAAAATAAAGTTTGATTTACGAACGTTTAGAACTAAGTATTGGAGAATTTTTGAGAATAGAATTCTGTTATATTTTGTTGCGACTTATTAGAAGTTCGCAGAAAATTTTAGACGTTCATTTCAAGTTACGGTAAACTCTAAAGTTTAAAAACCTTAACTCTAAAGTGCGGCCCTTAACATGAAATATTAGGAAGTGCACAATATTGTTTACAAGCCTTTACTTCAACTAGGCCGATATACTTTTTATTACGATATTCTCCCCGAATTGGGGTATAGGTACGCATTTAAATAACCCGGTACCTCAATCGCACTCAACTGCACGGGTATATTTGTTACAATATAAATGAAGATTCGTTTTTGCTCAAGAAAATTAAGTACAATTTCAGAATTTCTATTCAATTGCAGACTAAATTAATAGGTATGGTATTTGATTATTTTTTATTTATGTTATAAATCAAAGATTGACAGTGCTATCGAACGGGAAAACATTTTTTAAGAAATGTATGGGTTTGAAATTCAAGATTAGACAAAAACCCAAATTATGTGTCGTCATATACAAGTAGCTCTATACCTTCTGCCACCCTAGTGCATGGAAAAAAAACCCTTTCGAAAGAAACAGATACTTATATATAGATTTTTCAGAAAATCGCTCTCTAAATTCAATTTTCAACCGTTTTTTGTCAAATGCAGAGCTGAGCATGGGCTGTATTATCTATATTTTCACAATAATGTATGATACGGCAAATTCAAGAGCTACCAAACACCATATTATTCACGCAAGCGAAACCACGAGTAAAAGCTACATAGATACCTAATAACAGAAAAAAACCACGTCCAAAACAAGCCAGCGGGCCTCGGTCTCTCTTAATAAATAATTTGAAATACAACTGTTAAACCATTTGAGCTACGTGGCAAAACGAAGTAACTGAATTCTCGCCCCATTTGCCGCCCCATAAATCCAGAGGCTGAGTGTTGCCATTGTGGGGCCGTCTTGAACTCCTACAGTACCATATTTACTGCTGTATTTATTTTTAAACAGCTCAGGCCATTGGTTTTTTTTGGAGTTAAGTACTTACTATATTTGGTTATTTTCGGTAGAGTAATTCATACTAATATTATAAATGCGAAAGTGTGTGTGTTTATGTATTTGTATGTTTATTCGTCTTTCACGTCGAAACGGCGCGACGTCATAGAGATAGTTTATGGGCCAGAGAGTGACATAGGGTACTTTTTGTCCTGGAAAATGCACAGTTCTCGAGGGAACAGCGCGCGATAACCGAATTCCACGCGGGCGAAGCCGCGGGCAAAAGCTAGTATTGTAATAAATGCGTGGTATAAAGCTGTACATAAAGGTATAATATTATAATATGTTACTCATACTCATTTTAGTATGTACATGTAATTTTATTAAATAATTTTCTTTTCGCGTTGTCAACTAATGAGGATCGATAACTACACTATACGTACATTTAATCTTCAATAAGCTCACTATTTCACTTAGGAACAGTTTGAAATAGAAGAGCAGGGATTAGTAGGTGGTGAATAATTACATCTATACCTAGCGCCATCCACGAAGACGCGTGATTTTGTCAAAATTAGACATCAAATACATTATACTCGTAATAGGAACCACGGCACGCGTCATCGTGAATGACTCTACCTATAGATCAGTACCTAGTTTCAGTAACAAGATAAGCAGTTGTTATAATACCGGGTGTGGCATGTTACAAGAGCAATGACTACACCCGGTATTTTCATCATATTGACTAAATTTCTTTGAAATTATTTGTTTTATAAAAATACAAAAAATATGCTCTTTCATTTGGTGTCACATTTGCCCATTTTATATTTTCTTCTATGTGATCTGTAAATGATTTCAAACATAAAATCGTATTTATAGGAACTGTAATATTTGAATACTATTTTATTATGTTCATCTCCAACATACTGACTTTTACTTTGAACTAAAGTAAAACTAGAAAAGGGAATTTCCCGTGGCATAACATCAACCCAAAAATGTTGACAGCATTTCCTCGCTGTATCTTTCTATGGTTTATTTATTTATTTATTTGTTACTTTTCTTCAAACATTAATCGTATTAGAACGAAAACATTAACATATTTAAAAGCCTATATAATTTTATTAACAACATTTCTGTAATATTACACTCCATACACATTTTCTCGTTACGCTTTTCAAAGAGGCAAATATTTTTGTTGAGGCATTTCATCAAAGGCCGTAGTCTCAAGCGAGCGATTAAAAAGAATTTATATAAAGGCAGTTCCGTTTCACGCAGCCCGATAGCTATTTACACGGTCGCTTACAAAGTGACTCACACTCTGATGTTGAGTTACTCTGTGCATACCTACTTACGTACTGCATCTGTGGCAAAAATGTAACTAGTGTTCCACTTTTGAACTTTATTCGAATTTGCTTGCAGTGCCACTGCCAATATTGTGCGATCAAGCACGAAGGGCCGATTATGCAGAGTAAAAAAAGTCAGGGCCTACATGCAGAGCTTTTAGTGCCACTTCATGTATCATCTAAACCTAAATTGGAGTGCGCACGGCGCCAAAAGTGTGAGCCGCAGAGAAATCATACTAGAGAACTGCATCTCGTTTTAACTGTGGCCAAATCACTAATGTTATAATGTAAATGTGAAAATAATCGGTCCTTTTCACGCTAAAACCGCTGAACTGATTTAGATGGATATAGTTTGAGACCCTGGGAAGGAAAGAATTATATTTTATCCGAACAAAATGTCAAAATTACTTCGCAACATTGCAATGATAAACGAGTTCTTCGTAAACTAAACCGCGGAGTTTAATATATATCTAATCTTATTAAGATAATTATGGATTTAGGACAATTTTATATGAAACGTTTATATTTCAATCTCTAGCCCCATTTACGAGTAGGTACATCATGTTAGTTACCTTCTTATAATAATGTTAGTTATAAAGTTAAGATAGAATGGCGTTAGTAAAAAAAGAATAAAAAAAGTGGAATATCATGTCAAAATATAAAATCCCATTAATATTAATAATGCGTTAGTTTGTTTGTTTGTTACCTCTTCGCGTCTAAGCTGCTGAACTAATTTAAATGACCTGTATATAGATCATTTGAGTCCCGGGGAAGGACATAGGATAGTTTATATCCCGGAAAAGTGCATAGTTCCCTCGGGGATAGCGATAAACGAATTCTATGAGAATAATTTTCTCAATATATGTTTCAGATTAGCAAAGAAATGTAAACGTACGTAAAATCTCAATAAAATCCCCAAGGAAACAGTCCGCGCTGTTCGAGTCACGGAAAAAGCCGTTCGCAACACGGCGGGTGTGTTCGAGCCCCGGGGACGGAAACTTTCACTTCCGCCACGCATCAGATCGGAGTGCTGAGTTTCCTTATTCTATTTGTGTGTGTTTAGTATTGATTTTTAGGGTTCTGTACCTGAAAACGCAAAAAAACGGAAC
The DNA here is from genome assembly GCF_025370935.1 of Choristoneura fumiferana. NCBI lineage: Eukaryota > Metazoa > Arthropoda > Insecta > Lepidoptera > Tortricidae > Choristoneura > Choristoneura fumiferana. Next base: position 4,023,558 of record NC_133480.1, read on the forward strand.
CTTCATAGGACCATTTTGTTATCCATCCGTAATTATGTCTGTGACCCACCTGAATTTCTAAAATTATAATAACTCACCAGCAAACTGTTCTGCATAGCGAATTTATTTGCAAAAAGATGCATACTACTTTTAGCTAGTGCTTTGCACAATTAAAAAAAAATTGGAAGTGTTCCATAAAATTCAAACGTTCACGTAGAGTGACGGCGGCGTGATAAACTGCGCCCGACTATCCGCACTCTGGATCCCGGCACATAATGTAACAGCTGTGACAGATTGCATCCATATTTTGATTTATCGAACACATTTTCTCACATTACAGGCGTTGTGTACCGATAAAAGCTTGGTTTTCTAAATAACCTACAAACTAAGCTCTTAAGTTATCCTACTTTACTAATATTAAGACTAATTTCTGTACCTAGTGCTATCCACGAAGACGCGTGATTTGTAATAAGAACCACGGCGCGCGGCATCGTGAATGAGTCGACCTATATATGCAGGGTGTTTCTGACCATGGGTCTTTGAATTCAAGGTTAAATTCGTATGGGGATTCCTTAGTTTTCTAATGTTTTTTGTAGCTTATTATATTAAAAACAACGGCTTTTAGCAATATAGTATCCCATATTTACTTCAAAGTTCATTATCTTCGAGATATTTGGCATCAGAGTTGAACAATTTTAGGCCAAAAAACTGGTTTTCTGGCAATAACTTTTGTGTTGATAATTAGTTTCAAATGAAAACCCTCGACACGTTTTTAGAGACGTCAAAGACGAACCCAAATTATGTAGATTTCGTGTTAGATCTTTCACGTCAATAGAGATACAAAATAAGAGTTTTTTCAGACAATGTTTAAAAAATCATACAAAATTAAGTATTAATTTTTTTCAAAATCCGGTTGACAAGAATGGAGATAAAAGATCGGAGAACCGATAGCCGTTTGACTTATAATTCTATCTGTATATAGTACAAAAGTAGGAGATACGATTCAAAACTTGTCAAAGATCGATGAAAACATCGGGTAGCCCCTTAAGGTTGAGTGACAGAATTAGAAATAGTGCGATAAGGGAACGCTGTGGTGTAAATAAGGTATAGTCACACGGGTTGAGAAAAGGATGCTTGGATGGTTTGGGCATGTTAAGAGAATGAATGAAAACAGATTGACTAAGCAGATCTATAAGACGAGCGTGAATGGGAACGTTGGGAGAGGAAGGCCTAGACGAACAGAGCTTTGCCTAATATTCCCTATTGAATAGAATAGAATAGAAACGTTTATTCGCACTTCGCAAATTACATACAACACAAAATAAACAAGTATAAAGTAAATATTAATCTTAAGGTATTGCAAAATCACGAAGTGGTCTCAGCTCAGCATTACACTACGCAGATACGATAATATACGAGACGATACATTCAGTCTAAATTCTTCAAACTGAGTAGACTTGTTTTTTGGTGCGGATTGTTTATACAGGATGTTTTCGTGTTTATCTCTTCTAGATTTACTCGCGTGCAGCGGGGCTCTCACATCAACCTGTATCTATCTGCAGATACAATACTATTCCATATTTATATCGGCAGATATTATACACAGAACAATTTATATACGCAGTTAATAGGTATCTTTGCCATCTTTCGATATACGTCGGTGCACACAGATACTTCACGATAAAATATAAGTTATCTGCGCTGTATGTGTTAACTCATTGAATTGTACCTATAGGGAGCGATATTGACAGATATGCGTTCAGATACAGATATCTTATCGTATCTGCTTAGTGTGCTCAGCATAGTGCAGTGGTATTGGTGTAATTTGTTCCAAGATATTATTTATTTACTAGCCGTTACCCGCGACTCCGTCCGCGCAGAATACGTTTATCGCTATCCCGTGGGAACTGTGCAATTTTCCGGGACATAAACTATCCTATGTCCTTCTCCGGAACTCAAACTACCTGTATACCGAATTTCATCTAAATCGGTTAAGACGTGATTGAGTAACAAACATCCAAACATCTAAACATCCAAAAATCTTCGCAAACTTCCAGATTTATTATATTAGTAGAATTTAAGCTATGCTTAATTTTTTTTTATCTGACTGGATGGCAAACGAGCAAGTGGGTCTCCTGATGGTAAGAGATCACCGCCGCCCATAAACATCTGCAACACCAGGGGTATTGCAGACGCGTTGCCAACCTAGAAGCCTAAGATGGGATACCTCACGTGCCAGTAATTTCACCGGCTGTCTTACTCTCCACGCCGAAACACAACAGTGCAAGCACTGCTGCTTCACGGCAGGATTAGCGAGCAAGATGGTGGTAGCAATCCGGGCGGACCTTGCACAAGGTCCTACCACCTGCAAAAATTTAATGTATCTTTTCCAAAAAAAAAAAACATAATTTTACCACAAAAAACTCCGTGCCAAGCTCAGCCACCCCTGTAATTACTTAATAAACAGTTTGCCTATAAGTATAAACAGGCACTCGTGTATTGTCGAGGATGACGATTCATACTCGCACGCGCCCGCGCCCCGAGGGCTCTCCAAGTGACGAGGATCCGAGGTGTCGACGGCAATCAGCGACACCTTCCGTGTTAAGTAGGAACTAGACTTTCGTGTAGAATCCACTTACTTCGTTTATTTTTACACAATACATTACAGTACAATACAATGGGACAATTGACACCAACGCAAGTACAGTCGAAGACATAAATATCTAAACGGCCATAGCGTCAAATGCATACATACATTAGCTACCACCATCTTGCTTGCTAATCCTGCCGTGAAGCAGCAGTGCCGGTGAAATTACTGGCACTTGAGGTATCCCAAAGTAGGCCTCTAGGTTGGCAACGCATCTACAATCCCCTGGTGTTGCAGGTGTCTATGGGCGGTGGTGATCTCTTACCATCAGGAGACCCACTTGCTCGTTTGCCATCCAGTCGAATAAAAAAAATACATGTATAGACATCAACCCTTATGGTTAGTGGTATAAAGGTGTATAGTATACTCGTAGATATTTTTGACGTCAGACTTCTATTTTTCAAAAAAGATTTATGAGATTTTAAATTTTATGTGTTTCATTGTTGGCCACTTGACCCGACATATATTTATGTCTTTGACTGTACAAATTGTATGACACTAAATAAATGTTAATGCAACAACAAAAGAGCAATGTTTATTGGATTTCTCTACAAACAGCCAGTCGAGTTACACTGCATCTGACAGCTAGAAACTTCAGTTGTGGAAGCTGACGTCTCATTGTGCCTATTGCAGAATGCAGCTGCCATGCACTTTATACACAATTCCTTTCTAATCACACTTCACTTCTGCATACAATTTTTAGTTTTTAAGTTCACCGCTAGATGTCGCTGTCCCGTGTCAGTCACCATTCTGCATCGCGCTGTTGAGATTTTTCCTGGTATAATGACCTTCCTTTAGAAAGTCAATGTGATTTATCCACCTAATACTCCATATGTGTTCTTGTATTATTATCGTAATAAATAATAAAAGTGCAGTGAAGTTAATTATTCGATCTTGGGACCGTGGTGAGATGAGGCAAGCTGTATTTTGAATAAACATCTATCCATCAACGTGAAAGTTAGTTTTTTTATTACATTTTAATATGAACGAGTCTCACGGTAGATTCATGTTCAAAGTTCTGTGGTTTTTCGGTTCATAAATCAAACAATCTATAACCGCCTGTAATCCTTTCAGCAACCTCAATCAGCCGAGCCAGATGGAAAATTAAAAACCGAAACAGCATAATGCAAACAATGTAATTCTGCGTTTTAATTATTCGCAGAGGGTCGGGTCTAATTATTCAACTTAATTGGAGTTTTGTTGGATGGCCCGGGATTCTATCGGCATCAATTTGCTTAAAATTGTCTGCTGACCGCTGGTGAAGGTTTGTCAGTTGCAAAGGTCGCGAAGGTTATTGTTTTTTAATTAAAATCAAAATCCAAACGGTTATTTACGGAAAGGGCTGTTTTACATGTAATTTTGTAACCCCCGACGCACATAAGTTTGACGCTAATGTCTCTCTATCTATCTATCTATCTATGGCATCGTAGCTCTCCAACTAGGGCTATGGTTTTTTTTACGTAAGAGCGAGTTTCATTGTGGTGTTTATTAGCTTACGTTTCATTAATATCGGGTCAACCGTTTTTGAGATATTAGCTTTAGAATACCTATAACATTTTAGACTTTCGTGATTTTTACTCATAGTCAAAATACCACAAACTGTACTTATCACGCTAAAACCCACGAGTAATATTTGCCTCGACGTTTCGACCACATTACAGTGGCCGTGTTCACGAGTAGACTGAAGTGTGGGGTGTCAAGTCTGCCTAGCAGCGCGAGTCATTCGAACTACCCGCACTTGATCACAAATAGTACCGGCACGTATCTCGAATTACCCACACTTGGTCATTTTTATTTGTCGCCTCATCAGACCGACATACAACCCTAACAACATCCGATCGTCCCTCCGAACATTCATCCCGACGCCGACACTTATTTATAACAGGATTCCACGAAGATGAAAGCTTATATCCATCGTCCCGGTTGAAATTTTTGTACTTTTTTATTTCAATCGCTTCACGCACCATTCTTGAGTAGAAATGACGTTCCGTGGAGAGAATTTTGGGATTGTGAAGCTCAATCCAGTGGTTTGGTTCTGACTCCAATAGATGTTCGGCTATGGCTGACTTGTTCACTTGGCGATTTTTAACAGCCGCAATATGTTCCTTGACCCTCTCAGCTATTGTTCTTTTCGTTTGTCCGATGTAGGAACTACCACAACTACAATTAACCTTATAAACACCCGGTGTTTGGAAGGGAACGACATCCTTGGGTGTCCTAAATATGCCTCGCGACTGGTTAAATATTACCTAATCGTGTGTTAGCGTGATAAGTCCTGTTTTTCTTTTTTGTGGCAATACCACCATTGCCACAAAGAATGCGCCGTAAGAAACTTGGCAGAAAATATTTTTGAATCAAATTTATAGGTATTTCAAATCATTTAATACTAGCATAAGTTTTTTCAACTGTATTGCTAACTCAATGATCCAAGTTGGTCAAAAATAAAAATAAATATTACTATTAAGAATTAAATCCAGAAAAGCAAATTAAATTAGAAAAACATATAGGTATAGTTCTCCTTACCTTGTCAGACTCAGGCGAGTACATACATTTACGTTAAGTAAAAGCCTGTAAAAATTTTACTTGTTAGAGAGAGAGAGAGAGAGAGAGAGAGAGAAACATTTATTTACACATATTCGATACACATAAAAATACAGATACAAGCAGAATTACAAATTAAGCCACAGCTCACCCTTAACGCTGCCAAATATTATTTAGCCAAAGTATTTAAATTCCCCTTATCCCGTCCGTTGTCTAATTAGGAACGAATCAACGGGCAACAGCGGAACATTCTGTATTTACATTTCTCATTGTGGCAGAACTGTTTTTTTATGCAATTCCATTTCAAATTGTACAATGCTTTGCCGTTAATTGTGAACGTGATGTGCTTTCCACTGGGAGCTGTCAGTTACTCTTTTTACCTGACTGCCTGAAGGGAGATATGTTTTTCGAGTTTACATATTTGATTTGAAATTAACAATACAATACAATACAAAGACTCTTTATTGTACACCAGACATAGTAAGCGATACAGAAAACAGATACACAGAAAAAAAAATTAAAAAAAAAAATAATTACTAGAAATTAATTACAAATTAACTGAATGCGGTTACTGAGTGTGTTAACATGCTGGCTGAGTCTTATTTTTTGTTATTTTGGATACTTATTCAACATTCTCATTTCTTCTTCATTCTAAAAAACGTGGGCCCGGTTTTAAACCCACTACCTTTTGAATGAGACACCATCAACAACTAGGCTACAACGTCTTTGTAATATACATATACATCGCAATATTCACTCCTAATTAAAAATGTAATCACTTACCTTCCCAATATACACACATACCTCATGTACATGGTATATAGATTGCGCACTGAGAGAGTCAATACGCCTACCAAAATATTTAATTATGCTACAACTTGCTCGCAGCTTGCTTGGGATAGGTAGGTACTTTGAAGTAACCCGCATTGCATACATCTCAACACAAATCAGTCACAATAAGATTTTGGTAAAAAATAAAATTACATTTTTAATACGAGCTTTTTTTGCTGACTGTACTTTTCGTTGACTGTACTTGCACTGTCACCCAAACTACATTTGCATACCAAATTTCAAGTCGATGCCATTAACCGTTGAAGAGTTCCGTCCCGCGCTTTACCAGATTATTGTAGTATTGTCACGCAATGAGGGCTATCGTTTTTTGTCTCACTAGATGGCGCACTGTTGCGTGAGGTTTTTAAGTGTGGCTTTCAGAGTCTGTTATTACGGCCGTTAAAACAAAGTTTAGATTAAAATCATATTTAATACAGCTTAAAACCGTACCATAAAAATATCCAGCGACCACAGTGTTGCTTAGTCCCGTTTTGTTCGGAAAAAAAGGGAGGACAAAAGTTTCCGAAAGACAAAACTGTCTCAAAACACAGACATGCATTGCGCCGTAACGCATAATTGCCATAATTAATTTCAGGTAATGCAAAATATTCACAAAATTATTCTAATTATAAATAAACCCGCGTAGCTCACCCAAAAACTATGAGATTTGACATTTCGGAGACCTCACGCTACACTAGCGCCTCTAGCGGCGAATTCATTCGCGATAGCCCTTATTTACATAAGTATGTCAAATGTCAAGACAATCCTACTACTAGAAGTGGGTCAAATTTAACTAGCAAGATTTGACCCGGACATACTAGATACATGCATACGAGTACATTAATAATAGTACACTGTTGTAGAGGCTTCCTCGGATAAAAATTAGCTTGGCTATTCAAAGAGAAAAAAAAGCAGAGCGGTTTGACCTATGGCCTCTCCAGCGGAGGATTGTGGGTTCAAACCCCGGCTCGCACCTCTGAGTTTTTCCAAATCCATGTGCGAAATTACGTTGGAAATTTACCACGAGCTTTAAGATGAAGGAAAACATGAGGAAACCTGCACAACCTGCGAAGCGATTCAATGGTGTGTGTGAAGTTCCCAATCCGCACTGGGCCCGCATGGGAACTACAGCCCAACCCTCTCATTCTGAGAGGAGGCCTGTGCCCAGCAGTGGGACGTATATAGACTGGGATGATTCAAAGAGGAAACGCTGCCAGCATCTTCGGGACCTTGCCTAAGGGTAAAGTTAAGTAAAGTTTAGTCTCTCGTACACCAATATCCAGATTTTCAATTTCCGGGCGGGCACAAGTTAGGGATCTTCACAAAGCGAGCCTATTTCTTTCTCAAAGGGCCGGCAACGCATCCGTAACTCAACTGATTACAAACGCTGCCAACTTAATCAAAGCTGTTCTTAGGCACACTGTTTAGACATATAGACAGATAGGTACACATTATATAGACGCACTAACGCTAATATTGACCAATGATCTCCCAAGTGCTGTCTATGAGCGCCTGAGTAATCAGATTGTGTGCATTATATCCAGTAATAGGGTAAGTCATATCTGCAGTGTTGACTTTGATGTTGATCTATATTCCTTCTGAGTATATGTCGACGGCCGATCGTAAAATCCGCCAAATCACGAAATTCCTAGGCAAATCGTGAAACGGCGCCGTTTCATGATTGGCTAAAGGACATCAGCCATATCGTTAAAAACTCAACGTTTAACGATTTGCCTAGTGACGTTTAGGCAAGTCATGAAATTCCTAGGCATATGATGAAACACCGCCATTTCATGATTTGGCCAGTTTAGGCAGATCATGAAATTCCTAGGTATATCATAAAACGCCGCCATATCGCTTCGCTCGTCGTACCATATTTTTTATTTTTTTGGCATATCACGATGTGCCCGGTATAGATCTAAGAATATCGACGAATGCGTTGCTCTAATTGATCTGCCGTATTATTTCTCAGGCACATCGTGACATGCCTGGTCAACTTTTAGGCATATATGCCTAGGAATTTCGTGTTTTGGCGGATTTTATACAAAGCCGACATATACTCGTACAAAGACTCAGCAGCTTTCTCTCGCGTAAACCATAAGTTTATCAGTTAAGGGTCTCTACCCATTACACCGTATCATACCATGACCGTAACAGCAACGTGTAAGGCAAAAATATATTCTTTGTCAAAGTCAAACAAAATATCTTTATTCAATTTCGGCTATAACAAGCACTTATGAATGTAAAAAAATCAACCACCGGTTCGGAAAAACCTCTGTTGAGAAGAATCCGGCAAGAAACTCAACGAGGTTATTTTTATTAAACAGACTTACAATATTATTAAATGATATCTATACATCACAAGTATTTAACACAACTTTATTTTTAACACAGTAGGTTCGCTATTTGAAGGGATCGCTAATGCGGATCGGAGTTATTTCCAAATATCCCTGTCCATGATATAATCATTAACTTTATAATAGGCCTTTGATATTAATGTCTTCTTGACAAGATCTTGTATTGATCTTGTATTTGTATTGAAAAGTATGACTATGCCCACTAGCACGTTTCCTGACTAACTGTCGCCACAGAATATATAATAGTACGTCGTCGTCGCATGTCATGTATGCGCTTGACATTCCGTTCCTGACCCGTTCCTATTACGGTCATAGCATCATACGGTATAGTAGGTCATCATTAATTTTAAGAGTTTATCTTTTGTCGGTGGAGTAATCGCCACTCTTTTCGGTTCTATGTCAGCGTTTTCAGCATCATGACATTGACTTTTTCCTTGGCTTGATTTATAAATGACCGTCTTTGCCTTCCCCTGCCTCGCCTGCCTTCTATTTGCCCTTCCAAAATAGTTTTTATGTAGCTGGTATAGTAGGTAGAGACTTTTAATTGTAATTTCGGGATTTCACTATATTCCCATCGGAATTTCCAAAAATGGCTCATTTACGTTATATGATAAACTCTTCTTCTTCTCATTCCTCTCCTATCAGAGGTTGGGCACCATCATGGCGATTCTGATTTTGTAGGCCGCTGCTCTAAACAAGGACGTGGTACTGCAGTTGAACCAGTCTCGTAAATTCTTCAGCCACGAGTGTCTTCTACCCACGCTTCTCTTTTCGGCAATCTTCCCCTGGATAAACACACGTCTTAAATTTTTAGAGTTTACTCGTAACTCCTCCTGAATAAGTTTTTTTCATCCTTTTTTTGTAAACGTTTTTTTTCCTGCATTAGGTAAAAATTGGAACCCAAGTCACACGACGTGCTAATGCAGAATCATCCTTCGCCCATTACTTTGGTCGCATTTACCATTTTATTTCGCGAAAAATAGTTGTAATTAAAGAGCTGATAGAGCCGATGAACGATGGAGCAGACTAGTCCTCGAATGGAGACCACGGACGGGAAAACGTAGTGTAGGGCGTCCTGAGGCACGGTGGACGGATCACCTTAAGAGGATCGCTGGCGGCGGATGGATGCGAGGGGCTGAAGACAGAGTGTTGTGGCGCGCAATCCAACAATTCTAAGGTAAATTAGAAACCAAGAGTCATCCGAAAAAAATAAAGAAAGGAATTTTCGTCCTATGACGTGTAATAATTGCAAAAACATAATAACTTGTTATATGCGCCGGTGGGTTAACTACCCCGCGTAATCGGGTGACGGGGTAAAAGCTGAAACAATTCCCCACCCTCCCGTCACCCTCCAATTTGTAGGGGTGAAAAAATGGTTACAAGCTTTTGGAGATCCGTTTTAAACAAGTTTTTGTTGAAGTATTTGATACAACCGATGCAAAATGAAGTCTCAAAATCGAGTACCGTGTTTAAGTCCCGGGGCTTGATCCAGTGGCTCAATTAAACCAGAAATAACCACTTTTCTCTTCCTTTTGTTATAAGTACCGACTTAAAGTTTGTTTCAGCATTTATTTAAGTAAGTAAGTTATCGAAGCGGTAATACGTTTTGTATGCTCTGCCTACCCCATTTGGGAATACAGGCTGTTTGTGTGTATGGGTGTGTGTGTGTGTGTAAGTTATCTTTAAGTTAGTTGTGTATTAATCTGTCATCTCTCAGGATAACAGGATCAAAGGAATTTTGGCACAAATGCCTCTATGACATTTTTTTCTTTATTATTATTTGTTAATCTGTTAAACTCGTTAATATTTCTCTTAAAACGATCGATTAAATGATTTTACAAGCGGTTATTTGTCTAGTTTGACAGCAAAACACGAGTTTCTCAAAATATTCGATGCAACTCGAGAATTAATCGAAATATCACTTATGACGAAGCCTTGGAACTCAGCCAATTTAATTGCAAAGACAAATACCTAAGTTAATTAAGATGTATGCTAATGAAGAACCTACACAGGCGAAGGCGCGTAGAAGTGTTTACGCAAATGTCTTAAGATTTCAAACTTTCAACGATGCAATATACAATCATCATCAACATCATGTCAGCCGTAGGACGTCCACTGTTGGACACAGACGGAGGTTATATTTTCACTATTGTATGTCCGCGGATCAGCAAGCGCAGCGTAGGACGTCCACCAACAAGGGCAGATGACGATGATGATGCCTTACATTTCTGGCGCTCGCTATCGCAATCAAATGACAGTTTTTGTATGCGAAATCTGTCATTTGATTGCGATCACGAGCGTTAGAAACGTTAGGCAATACAGCCTTTGATTAAAGCCGCAGGTTCATGGTAGACACAGGCCACTTCCAACCGATGCTAGGTTTGCACGGACTTAGTACTTGTTATTAGTGTATTAATTAGGGACTTGTCTGGAAAGTGACAAGTAGCGGTATACACATTACATATACGCCATTGATTACCGCCCCCGACTCGTTTTAAGAAATGTTTTTAGGTACTTTCACTTGACATGAATGTTCACACCACCCGACAAGTGACAAGTATTAGTAATTTTTTAGATGGAAGCAGCAGGGCTACTACGAAACTCGAAACTCGAATTCCGTGTCGTGCGGTCCCTCTGACACTTATACTATTTAATACGAGAGCGAGAGGGACCGCACGACACGAACTTCGAGTTTCGAGTTTCGTAGTAGCCCTGCAGGCACTTTGTTGCTTAGCAAACAGGACAGGCTTCTATTCACTCGAACTTGCAGTTGCACTAATAAAAGCACTTATGCAATATTTTTGTTACACACCACATCTGACTAGGTTTAAGTGACAAGTACTAAGCATTAGCTACTAAGCTCGTGTAAACCAAGCTACTCTCCAGTCACGCGAAAATTCGCGTCTGGCTTATCCGTAAAACTTCTGCGTACACACGGAACCCGCGTTTCTAGTCGTCACCTGCCTAACCGTCTCTAGCATGTCGCTTAGATCCGAAAGGCCGTTAAACAAAGTTAGCAGGGTGATTCTACGCGGCAGGTCGATTGTCCCCGTAATAGCTGTTTATGCCCTATCCATTAGGCGGCAATGGCTTGTTTGCAGTAAATCTAAAGCAACTTTTTCCGGCGAAATTTATGCTGGAATTGCCCAAACCACTTTGTCATATTTGGTACTAGCTGTTCCCGCGACTCCGTCAGCGTCGAATTCGTTTACTGATCGCTATCCCGCGGGAACTATGCATTTTTCGGAATAAAAACTATCCTTAAACAGCTTAAAAACTACGATTGTTTTTTTGGAGTCTTTTTGTATTTTGAATCTTTTAAATAGAAAAAGACTCCAAAAAACCAATCATAATTTGATTGCTTAATAGCGACATCTCTTGTCCGGGTGAGCGGTTAGTTACGAAAGTGTTGATGTTTCTCGATGAGAGCTAAAACAAAGATGTCGCTAGTGTCGCTGCTTAAGTGGCTAGGAAAGTAAAAAGCAGGCTGAAATGTGTGGTGCATGGGTAAAATTTGTGTCTAGACTCATGTCCAGTGGTGGTGTAGAGATATGGCACGCAGCACGGAATGCTGAGGACTGGGTTCGATTCCCAGCGCTGGTCTCTTTTTCTGGTTTTTTTCTGTGCATCCATGTTTCAGTTTTTATTTTCGTTAGCTTAAAAACTATTTATCATTGAACTATAAAAAATGTAATAAGTATATGTCGAAAGATAAGCTTTTGAGTCAGGATCCGACTAGATGATTGAATAAAAATTAAAAATGTTATCTGATAGAACTCTTCTTAATATATAAGTTAATGTCTCTACTCCAATAATTATTCGTGATAGATTTTTATATTCTTTGAAAATGAATTAGTGTGTATTAACGGTTTTGAAAGAAAATAAAAGTCTATAACGAATAATTATTGGAGTATACACATTAACTTATATATTAAGAAGTGTTCTATCAGACAAAATTTTCAATTTTCATACAATTTTTATGTAATAATCGAGTAAAACTAACAAAAATGCAACGTTGCCAGCTCAGCAGATATAAACGCTCTTAAAAAGCTTGTATTTTTACGTGTAGGTATGTAATCTGTATTGTTTACTTCCTAATAAATATCAAAACAGAATGTCTCGCACAAACTCCAATATTGCTAGAAGGACACCGCTTCGGGCAAGGATCAACCTATAGTCCTATATAAAACCCATATAACACCTCATAACTTTCCAACACACCCACAACGTTCCAGCCTTCACTGAAACACAAGTCTTAAAGTCGTGGCACAGCGTCGCTTTTGCAATGGCATAGTTAAATTAGATTGGAGGTTGTGTAAGTAAGCTGTTACACACACAGGCCTTTTGATGGTTATTGATGTCCGATACGACAAATATAGTTTCCAATTACTTCAAGCTCCTTATAAGCAGTAATAGTGCTTCCTATTTGCTTAAAGTTGTATTAAGTTACTAAGTAACCCTTTAAATGCATGGGAAAGCCTATAAGCGGAGATATATACACAATTATATCGAAATATACACGTAAACGTCAGGAGTAAAAAAAAATTGAAAGATTACTAAGGCGTGGTTACTGGTTGGTTGGTTATTTTTCTATAATTTGCACTGTTGCGCTTATTGTTAAGTTTATAATGATCGGTAGATCTCCAAGTTAGGTATCTACTTATCCAAAGGATCCCCTACATCTCTAATTTAGATAAAATAAAATTTAGACGTGTAAAACATGTCAGTTTTATTTTTTATTTATATACTTATTTCAAATTTACTCTGTTTTGCTGGCTTAAGTAGTTACTTGTAAAGTTAAGAAAATTATAATACAATATTGTTTAAAAAAAATACTTTCTTTTTTCTTTTCTTGCGGTGCGTTAGTATCTAAAAGTAACATATCAAAATGCCCATTGCCGCCTACTAACATAATAAACGTTTTGATTTTGACTTTGAATATAACCGTGGTGGCCGAGTGGTTTCGGCTCGCACCTCTGAGTTTTTCGAAATTCATGTGCGGAATTACATTTGAAATTTATCACGCGAATTCATCGCTTTACGGTGAAGGACAACATCGTGAGGAAACCTGCACATAATTGCGAAGCAATTCAATGGTGTGTTTGAAGTTCCCAATCCGCACTGGGCCCGCACTGAGAGGAGGCCTGTGCACTGCAGTGGGACGTATATAGGCTGGGATGATGATGATGATATACAGCTGAATTTCTGTTGTTAAATGTCTAGATTAAGCTGTTCATTTGCCATCGCAGCTACATTAAATTCTAAACTCATGAAAAATACCAGAAGATACATTGAAATTATTCCACTCTGAAAACGCCCATTTTCCCATTTTCGCAAATAATATAATGCCTCAACCCCTCGTAGTGTCAACTCGTATAATTAAATTACGTTCACAATCGCAGGAAGCGGTCCATACAGAACGTTACAATTTGTTCAAACATTAACGGACCAATGGATACAACGCATGACGTCGCAGCTGGAGTGTTAAATTAGACTATCGAGCTTCATAATCTTCTTCAGATTATGTAAAATAAAATTATAATTCAAGTAAGTAAATTGCCACGGTAATTTGTAACGGTTTTGTTGCTCAGTCGTAATAAGGGCTATCGCGTATGAATTCGCCGCTAGAGGCGCTAGTGTAGCGTGAGGTCTCCGAAATGTCAAATCTCATAGTTTTTGGGTGAGCTACGCGGGTTTATTTATAATTAGAATAATTTTGTGAATATTTTGCATTACCTGAAATTAATTATGGCAATTATGCGGTATGAGGCAATTAATGTCTGTGTATTGAGACAGTTTTGTCTTTCGGAAACTTTTGTCGTCCCTTTTTTCCGAACAAAACGGGACTAAGCAACACTGTGGTTGCTGAATATTTTTATGGTAAGGTTTAAGGTGTATTAAATATGATTTTAATCTAAACTTTGTTTTCACGCCCGTAATAACAGACTTTGAAAGCTATACTTAAAAACCTCACGCAACAGTGCGCCATCTAGTGAGACAAAAAACGATAGCCCTCATTGAGCAGCAATTCAATCGCAGCCAGCGTGCTGTTTGTGCCGACTGCAATGGAACTGCAATGACAAACGTAGAGCAGTCGGCAGTTGGCAGTAAAGTTACAGTTGGAATGGTTGGAATGCAGTCCGTGTGTACTGGCCCCACCTAATCCATCCATATTATATAAAGCGTCGGCGGCGGCCGAAGTTATTCAAGGTACCCCGTGGCCGGACCAATCTCCTAAACAAGGCTCCGCTTACTAGAGCCTTACACATTTTAAATGAGGTGGCGGAAAGGATAGACTTGTTCTCATGTTCGTTGTTCGAATTTAGTAAAGTAACTTTTTATGTATTATGTTATTGTAATGTTATAGTAGTATAGAAGATTCCTTTATGTCAATTTTTAGTTAAGCTTATTTGTATATATTAAATTGTATAATAATTATGTTGGTACGCTATCGCATTGGATGTCCTGTAATGATGGCGTAATTTTATTAAATAAATAAATAAATAAATATTCATTGCTTTCGCTCGATACCAGTCAATGCTTTCGCTCGATACCAGTCAATCGTAGTGGACGTGTCGTGAGAAATAAGGAATTCTTTAAAATAATTATATATATTCATTCAAAAAAAGACCTTAATCGTAGCAGTGAACGACAGCCTGTTGCTTGTCGTCAGTGTCACACTCGATTCATAACCGCGGGTGCATTTAACTAATAAGTTAAGGTTAATGATCGCAATCGATTGTTGCCTCTCCAGCGTCGTACACAAGGTGGTTTTTTACTTTCAATGATGAGTGTTGTGCGGTCGCCGAGCAAAACCTTGGAAGGTAGATCAACGGGTGGGTCGCAGCCAGATCTTAGTAAAATTACCGAATACGACAGCTCTTTAATAACTCTGCGTAAAAGAAAACAACCAGACTATGAAAGCGAAATGAGAAAGGAAGTATCTGAAATTCGACAGGACATAAAAAAACTGATGGAAATATGTCAGTCTCAAAGGGATGAAGTGTGTGGAATGAAAGCAGATGTCTCCGACATTAAAGATAAACTAATTAATTTAAAATCTACTACGGAAAATATAATTCTTGAGCACACCTACTTCAAGACTGAGCTGTCCGACTTTAAAGAATCATTTAACTTCCATTCTCAAAGGCAGGACGCCTTGGACTCTCGGGTTGAAACAATTGAAATCAATATTAATCGGATCAACACAGTTGAGCAAGATGTGTCCAGCCTAAAAATTGCTCACGATAATTTACTACTTGAAAATTATATGCTGCAGCAACGAGAACGCCTACTTAACCTGGAAATATCTGGGATTCCGGAAAGGAATAGTGAAAACCTCTCTAAATGTGTTGTTGATATGGCAAACGCTGTCGGCGTCATCATCACCGCCGATAACATTACTCGCGTCAACCGTGTGCAGCCTCGTGTGAAAGTAGCAGGAAAGCCACGCAATGTAGTAGTCCAGTTAACATCCTTGCTCATAAAGGATAGTATTTTATCCGGAATCCGCAAGAAAAAAGGTATAACTACCAATGAAATCGGCTTGCCCGGGGAACCCGCTAGAATCTACGTGAACGAGCATCTCATTCCATTTTATAAAAAATTACGCAAGGAAACCAAGATAGCGGCTGAAGCGGCTAATTACAAGCATGTTTGGGTCAGAGATTGCAGGATATTTGCTAGAAAGACAGACACATCTACTATTATATACGTAAGGGACGTAAGTGACTTGCAATTATTGAAATGACTTTACTGTAACGAAAGTAAATACCTCTACACAATGAGATTAATTCTGTTATTTTTCTGGTTGGTTAAGTCGTTTTTTTTGCTGCTGTTAATATGTCTCACTAAATCATACCTACTGCCTTGTAATGCTTACTTTTATAATGTAACGCATAATAAAACATGTAAACATTCTCATTGTAATTACAAAACGCGCTTAATTATTAAAAACCTATACCTTACGGTCACTTTAACGCATTTATGTATTTTCTTGGAGAGTAGACGTCATAATAATGTAATATTCTTTTCCTATTATGTTGATGTATCAATCTTACTAATTCTATTGACACTAGCAAGGCTAGCCCATCGTGCCCACAGTACGCATATAACAAAATTATGCCTCCACGATATTGTCAAAATTAATCTATATTATTCCTGCACTCCGCATAGTACACTAGTTATGCCATCATTATATATTAAACCTAATCACATAATAACATGCTACTTCAAAAGTAACCTTAATTTCTACTTAATAAATACCACTAATCACAATATTTATGCCTTGTTTAGTGAATTCGAAAGGTTAAGCGGTAGATGTTTACCTAAACTATCGCACAACTACGACAGTCAAGGCACTTTTGTTTCGCTGAACGATCATTTTATTTACAATAAGATTTCTACCGAGTATACCTACGACTTCGATGGCATAATTAATGTACTGGAGCCTGCGTCCGCCGTTTCTATTATTGAAATCTTACTTTATTATTTAATTGTTAGTACAAATGGCTGATTCAACAAACACGGACACAAAATTAAATATTTACTATCAAAATGTCCGTGGGCTCCGTACAAAAACTTTAAATCTTTATAACAATATACTTCTTAACGAATATGACTTAGTTTTTTTGACCGAAACTTGGCTGCAAAGCGATATTTTGGACTCGGAACTATGTGATTTTAGGTACGATGTATTTCGATGTGACAGGAACCTCGAACTGACTAACAAATGTACGGGTGGCGGCGTAATGCTGTGCGCTCGGCGCAACTTATGTACCACTGTGGTCCGCGAGTGGGCATGTCCGGACATTGAATCGCTGTGTTTAAGAATACCCGCCCATGCACTCGGCACTTCTAATGACTTGTTTGTAGTAATAGTGTATCTTGCGCCCGACCAGGATAAATTGCCTTTCAACTTGGAGGCGGTAAAAAGTAATATCTCGCGTATGATCGAAACGTACCCATCCGATAATTATCTATTAATTGGTGACTTTAATATTCCATGTATCTCCTGGAATAATTCAGGCTTTAGTTTGATAAGTAGAGGTAAAGAAGATTACCAGAACGCTGCACTAGCATTCGTGGAGGATTTGCAATATCTAGGTCTAACTCAATATAATTTGATCCCTAACTCTTGTAATAATATATTAGACCTGTGTTTTAGTAGCTTATCACTGTCAGTGATACAATGCCATCCAATCTCAAAGTTGGATATTTTTCATCCTCCTTTCACTGTCGACATAATTGACTTACTTATTAAACCGTTAAAACCTAATGCCACGCCACGCTATAACTTCTATAAATGTGACTATGATCAAATTAATTATTTTCTAAAGCGACAGGACTGGACAAGCTTATTAGACACGGAAAATGTGGAGGAAGCTATTGATATATTTTATAATAAGCTCAATGAGTGTTTTGAACTGTTTGTTCCTTTAACTATTCCAAAAAATCACTCCTATCCTGTATGGTACAGTTCAGCTCTAATTAAAATACTGCGCGAAAAATCCAAATATCATCGTAAATGGAAAAAATTCGGCAACCCACGCGACTATGACGCATTTTCGATGCTCAGATCTCGTCAAAAACGGGTACAAGAACAATGCTTTCAGCGTTTTACAAATAATATAGAAGACCACATCAGACATTCGCCAAAAGTTTTCTGGAAATACGTCAAATCTAAGCGCGGTGGTTCAAACTACCCAAATTGTTTTAGTCTAGGCAATGACATTTTTAATAGCGGTAAAGATATCTGTAACGCATTTAACGGGTTTTTCAAAAGTGTTTTTGTCAACACTAGCACTTCCTCTACATCTTACACCTCCGATAATGTAAAACGTGTCGTTAGTCGGGATAATTTGTCCTTTATCAATATATCATGTGACATCGTTTTAAAAGCCTTAAAGGCCCTGGATAAGTCCAAGGGGGCGGGTTGCGATGGTGTCCCTCCAATTTTCATACATTCTTGTGCGGAGTCCCTTGCATTTCCACTTACCATCCTTTTCCGCCTGTCATTAAAGAAGTGTACTTTTCCTTCGATTTGGAAAAAAGCCTATATTATACCAGTTCATAAAAAAGGTTCAAAGACTATGATCGATAACCATCGTCCAATTTCAATCCTAAATACGATGGGAAAAGTGTTTGAGCAGATAGTTTTTAATATTATTTACCCTGTTGTACGTCTTGGCATTACGGATAATCAGCATGGTTTCTTTAGAGGACGATCTACAGTTTCTAACTTGGCAGGTTTCACTAATTATGTATTGAATGAAATGGAGGGTGGAGGGCAGGTTGACGTGATTTATACGGACTTTGAAAAGGCATTTGACAGGGTGGATCACGGCATCCTGCTCATGAAACTTGAGATGCTAGGAATCCATGGTGATCTACTAAGATGGGTCAAATCCTACCTTACCAATCGTTGTCAGGCGGTTGTTCTCGGCGGATTTAGATCTGACTATATCAATATTCCATCTGGCGTCCCTCAGGGCTCGCATCTCGGTCCTCTTTTCTTCAATGCGTATATACATGATATAAATACACATATAATCCATGCGCGTCACTTGTTATACGCAGATGACAAGAAAGTATATATGAGAATTAAGTCCTTAAGTGACTGCGAGCTTATGCAGAAGGATCTTGATAGTCTATTTGAATATTACACATGTAACAGGATCACTCTCAGTATTAATAAATGTCAGTGTATCAGTTTTACTCGTAGTCCTACTCCTATTAAATTTTCTTACAACTTTAATGGTGTTATTGTGGAGAGAACCGATGTTGTCCGTGACTTGGGGGTTATGCTTGATTGTAAAATGTCCTTTAGAGACCACGTAGATCACATTGTAAACAGATCTTTCCGAAATCTAGGATTCGTACTAAGAACTTGCAAACCTTTCCAAAGCTTGTTGAGTTTAAAAATAGTCTATTATGCATATGTAAGATGTATTCTTGAATATGCCTCCCCAATATGGTCACCTTACTATGCTATACATAAGAACCGCATTGAACGAATCCAAAAGAAATTCTTAGCCTATTTAAATCATAAATTTAAAATACCTCATACAACTTATTCTAATACCTGCCGCCATTACGGTCTCCTTACACTTGAAGAGCGTCGTAAAGTGGCTGACATGACCTTGCTTTTCGATATTATTCGTGGTTCCATAGACAGCCCTGAATTACTGTCAGCTATTTACTTGCGCACCCCTAAGCGCCGCACGAGACACACTACCCTGTTCCATCAACCCTTTCATTCCACTAACTATGGTTCAAATTCCGTACTATCCCGCATCCCCCGTCTGTACAACCGTGAATTCAGTACTACTGATCCTTTTTTGGGATCCAAAAATAAATTTAAATCAGATGTTCTTTCGGTCTTTTTAACTTAAAACTAACAGTTACAACACCTAGTGTGGGCACTGTGAGCTGGTTGTTGTTGTTGCGTTTAGAGCTTACCTATTGTAATTTCTATTTCTTTCTTCTTTCTATTTAATTTTTTTCATACATATGTATGTAAATTTACTCCAACTTTGTTTTGACTGTCCTGCTGATTATTGGTAGCATTACTGCATAGTCGACCAGGAAATTCCTTTACCACCCTGCGGTTCGATGTCCTTTGTAGCGTTTAAACGTCAAAGCCTATCTTCACTCACAAGTCAATATGAGAGTCACCCGTATTGGTGGAGCACTTTCTTGGTCGACTGTACTTACTAGTGGCTTATATATATATAAAAAAAATGTTCTTATGTGAGTTGGCAGTATTTATGTATTGATTTTATGACCTTGAAGAACAAAAGGTACTAAATGAGGCAACTTAACAATAGTAATATAAATTATGAGTAGAATAAATAAGATTATAAGCATTATACATTATGGATGGAAATCTTCTAAATAACCACCCCACTCATGTACGCTTGTTAAACTCATGTTATCTTTCTTTTTTAGTCTTTCTGACATTAGGCACTCTTGCAGTAAACAGATAGTTATAATTATAATACACAATTTCTTATAATACTTTAGAGATTGTTCATGAGCTGGCGTGTCTGGTGTGAACATTTCCACTATGATGACATAGATTTTAAAACTTAATGGATAAATAACTGTTATTGGCCTTTTGTGATGTAACCATGTTGTATGTTCCTTGTATTACATTTATGGCTGTTGTTATCCTGAATATAAATAAATAAATAAATAAATATTCATACTTCCATACTAATATTATAAATCCGAAAGTCTGTGTGTTTGTCCGTCTTTCACGTCAAAACGGAGCGACGGATTGACATGATTTTTGCCATAGAGATAGTTTATGGGCCAGAGAGTGACACAGGCTACTTTTTATCCCGGAAAAATGCACAGTTCCCGAGAGAACAGCGCGCGATAACCGTATTCCACGCGGGCGAAGCCGCGGGCAAAAGCTAGTTGTTTATAGTTCGTTATTCTTAACACTGCAATATTCATCAAAATACAACCAGATATTTTTTCTCGTAAATACGATAGTAAACGAGATATAGGTACATACTTTAATTGAGTTGTGTAATGTTAATATCGATCACATCTTTAGAACCATCATATATGTATGTAGGTATACCTTCGACAACTAAGCCCCAGAACTCCCTAAGACTGTTCCGTACAGGTGTTACAGTATGAGGATTACAGGCTCGCCTTGTTTGCTATAGCTGGGTTCCCGCTTGGGTTAGTTAATGCTGGACCCAAATTAATTTAAAACTACTTAGGATTTGTAGGGAATTTAGTTCGGTTATTAAATACGGTTTGGTAGATATACTTTGTTGAGCCAGACATAAAGTTTTGGATGGATTCACTTAGTTTTGGAAGTCGAATGTGTAATTATTCTGAGGTTCTAGTGTAAGTTTTGAACATGAAACTACCGTGAGACTCACTCGTATTCAATTATATTGACCCGGATAACTCACGTCTTAAATCGAGTTTAGCTCGACATGTTTCGGGCTAATCCGTAGCCCTTCGTCTTCGGAGCAACGCGACTCAGCGGCTGCTGCAACACGCGCACTGCGCGCCGCCGCTCTGCACGCGCGACTACCCGACGAAACTGACACCGGCGCAAAACTACCCGCGTTTTCGTCGTCATTTTCATTATAACTGTCAAAAGTAGGGTAGCACAACATCACACAACACTAAAAACATCGCTCTGCAAAGGTACGTTCACACTCACCGATGACGCAGCACGTTCAAATCGTTGGAGCCGCTTCCAAAATTCTGATTATATATATGCAATAATTGCTCGTTTAAAGGTATTAAATAGATACATTTATAGATAAATAGATAGATACCTAGATAAAGAAACAATACCTACTTACAAATGCCGTTTGAGATGTCACGGTTGGTTACGAGCATGTAGTTGTTTCGATGGTACAGTCACCAGCACCAATATCTGACACATTAAGCGTGCATAAATATCTGATACAACTGTATTTCTAGGGTCGTTAGGACGTGTCAGATATTTTTGCACGCTTCACTGTGGCAGATATTGATGCTGGTGACTGTACCCTAAAAAGCGTAAGTCACTTTTTCTTCTTAATACTTCACGTTTTCGGATTACAATCTCAATCAAACACAAGTTTAATAACGCTCCAAAAAGCCAATCCTCCATTTTTACTGCATCCACATCGCCCTATAAAACACAAGTTATAATCGAACGCCGCTCCCGGCGCGTGACATCAGTACCCCTAGTGTAAGTTTTCGGTTACAAAATACGTCTCGATCGCGTTTGCGTAAAATCTCAATTTGTATGGAAACGCGAACAGCGCCTCTAGCGGAACGTTTGCGATGTTCGTGTTTCCATACGTAGGTATGCCTATAGTTATATATATATATATATAGGTATGCCTTCAGATGCAACTCCTTGGAGGTAGTGTAGGTGTGTAAAATAAATAACAAAAAAATATAACCGCCCTAAAAACTAAAAGCAAAAAAATAATACCTTTTTTGTTTGACCTTAATCTAGGTACCAGTTTGAAGTCGGTGCCTCAGCGCGAGCCAGGAGGAGTGGACCTATAGTCATCTACCTGATGGGCTTCTATCACTCCTCCTGGCTCGTGCTGAGGCACCGACTTCAAACCGGTACCTAGATTAAGGTCTAACAAAAAAGGTATTATTTTTTGCTTTTCAGTTTTTTCGGCGGTTCTATTTTTTTGTTAAATAGTTTTTATTTTATACCACCCACCCTTGGAGTGTTTTTTCTTTCAAATGTATATACTTAATACCAACTTTAAGGTAGTTATACCCTATCTAATAAAAAAATAATTATGAAAATCAGACTATACTCTGTAAAAAGTTTTATGCCTGGTCATACAGTACAATCAGCGACTGAACAATCAATCATCCCCTGTTTTCCTATCATTAGGGTAGGAATATTTTTTCCAAATTTAAATGGGACCACTCTCGGGGTACATACGCTTTCCAATAAAAAAAGAATCATCAAAATCGGACTACTCTGTAAAAAGCCATGCGTGGTCATACATAAAAAAAAAAATATACGCGTCGACTTGAGAACCTACTTCGTTTTTTCGTCGGTTAAAATTTAGGCAACCCCGTGGGAGTCGAGTTATTACGACGCCACGCCACTGGTAGGTGCTCCAATCGGAAGCACTTTTATTTATTGTAATAAAACCTCGCTTAGTGCTCACAGCGCCATGACATTCGAAGAAGGGGTGACGTTTGTTGCTATAAATAAATATCATTACAGATTTTTATTTCCTCTGTGTACCTGTTTTTCTGTATCGCTTACTATTTCTGGTGTACAATAATAATAATATTTATTTCAAAACTCAAGGCTTCATATTCACAAAATAACAATAAAGAGTATTTGTATTGTATTCTATTGTTACTATACTATTATAATTTAAGGCATCCCTTGTTTCTGCTATTTGTTTCTGTTGAGAGCGTGCTCCTAAGCTGAAAAGTGAAGTACACACAGGAGATTGACTTCTGAACTATCTGTGTTTTGTGCCAATGGGTAGTAATACTAGTAATTCGGAAATATCGCTGCCATATATTAATTAATAAAGTCAAAGTCAAAGTCAAAATATCTTTATTCAATTTAGGCTATAACAAGCACTTATGAATGTCAAAAAAAAATCTACCACCGGTTCGGAAAAACCTCTGCTGAGAAGAATCCGGCAAGAAACTCAACGAGGTATATATATATTTTTTTTTAAAACAGATTTACAATATTATTAAATAATATGTATACATCACAAGTATTTAACACAACTTTATTTTTAACACAGTAGGTTCGCTATTTGAAGGGATCGCTAATGCGGATCGGAATTATTTCCAAATATCCCTGTCCATGATATAATCATTAACTTTATAATACGCCTTTGATATTAATGTCTTCTTGACAATAGATCTGAATTTTGTATCCGTTTCATTTATAATATTTTTGGAATTTTATTATAAAAACGTATGCAATTTCCCAGAAAAGACTTTTTGGTTTTAGCCAGTCTGTAAGATGGAACTTTAAGCTTCCCTGTGTTTCTAGTAGCCTTTGGCTTATCGACGTTAGTGGGAAAATCACATATGTTCTTCCTAACATACATGATTATTTCAAAAACATAAAGCGACGGCAGGGTTAGGATATCTGTTTCCTTAAAAAAAGATCTTAAAGATTCACGCGTCTTCAAATTATAAATTGCTCTAATTGCTCTCTTTTGTAAGATAAAAATTGACTCAATGTCTGCAGCAGATCCCCATAAAATAAGGCCGTACGAAATAATGCTATTAAAGTAAGCAAAATACACCAACCGTGCCGTCGCCACATCGGTTAGCTGCCGTATTTTCCAAACTGCAAAAGCAGCAGAGCTCAATCTACCCGCGATTGCTGTGACGTGAGGTCCCCACTGTAGTTTAGAATCGAGCGTTATTCCTAAAAATACTGTTGATTTTACAAATTCAATAGTTTGACCATTTAACTTTATATTAGAAACTGAATTCGAGCTAGATGAATTTATCAACGAGAATTTAATACATTTAGTTTTCTTAGGATTTAGTAACAAATTATTGGCAGCAAACCATGCGGATATCACGGACAGGGTTTCATTGGGCTCAATGAAGTCGGTATCTTTTCTACTAACCTTGAACAGTAAAGACGTGTCGTCAGCAAACATAACTATACCCGACTTTTGGCTTACCATATAAGTAAGGTCATTTACATAAATAAGATACAGGAATGGGGCAAGAATGGATCCTTGAGGCACTCCCATTTCGACCACAGATCCCTCCGATACCGTTCCGTTAATCGCTACCTTTTGCTTTCTTTGTGTGAGGTAAGATTTAATGAGTTCTAAAGCGAGGCCACGAATGCCATAAAAATTTAACTTACAAATTAAAGTATCATGATCCACACAATCAAAAGCTTTCGAAAGGTCGCAGAATACACCTATAGCGTCATGTGATTCCTCCCAAGCTTGCAATATGAATTTAACTAAACTATGACCCGCGTCTGTAGTAGACCTGCCTTTTGTGAATCCGAACTGCTGTGGATGCATGATTTTATGGGTATTAAAATGCGAGATCATTTGCGTCAGCATTATTTTTTCGAATATTTTGCTAAACGCTGATAGGATGGACACAGGACGATAATCAGAGGGATTATCTTTATCACCTGATTTAAAAATAGGAACTACTTTACTATATTTCATCAAATCTGGAAATACGCCTTCATCTATACAGCTATTAAATATAAATGCTAAAGTTGGAGCAACGACATCTAAAATGGAATGTAGAACCTTAACTGAGACGCCCCACAAGTCTTCCGTTTTTTTTACTTTCAATAATCTAAAAGTCTTAATGATGTCACAGGGAGAGACATGCGTGAATTTAAAATTACTTAAGTTTGGAATAGATACATTTTGTTTTAAGAGCGATTCAGCTAACTTTGAGGAAGACGCGAGACATTTTGTCGTTTCGATGGGGATTTTAGAGAAGTAGGTATTAAACTCGTTAGCTACTTTAACCGCGTCCGTTTCTAATACGTTGTTAATCTTTAATGATATAGAGGACTCCGCGTTCTTACGTCGACCGGTTTCAGTATTTATAATTTTCCAAACTGTTTTAATTTTATCATCAGAGGACTTAATTTTATTAGTTACATGGGCTGCTTTTGCTTTATTACATATAATTTTGAATAATTTTGAATAATCCCTGACATACTGGTGGAAACGTTCATCAGTGGTACACGATTTCTTATCATAAAGATCATATAAGACGTCCCTACTCCTACGTATTCCGGGTGTAGCCCATTCATTGAATGATAGTTTGTTTCCTATTTTAATACGTTTTTTACTACACGTTTTATCGTATTCCTCGCATACAGTATTTAACAATATCTTGAAATTTTCGTTTGGATTTTTAGTATTTACTTTTAAATTGTTTACTTTTTGCGCGATGTTTGTTTTGAGACGGTCAAGTCTTTGTTTGTTCAACGGCCTAATTTCTATGGTTTGATTAACACCGCCCCTAGCCCGAGGTAACTTCACTGTTTGAGCTTTGTGATCCGATCGTACTCCACTGATAACAGCTTTTTCTAAATACTTACAAGTTAACCAAATGTTGTCAATACATGTGGCCGAAGTGGTTGTGACTCTGGTGGGTTCATTAAATAAGAAATTAAAATTAAAAGGGTTAAAAAAACTGGTCTTTTTCAACGGATTGTGATAAAATATCGATATTAAAGTCCCCGCAGACCACCAGCGCTTTATTACGTTTTACTGATTTCCTTAGAACATCTTCCATAGTATTTATAAACAAAGGAATACTCGAGTTTGGTGGTCTATATATACATAAAATTAAATACTGTTCCGTTTCCGCAGAAGCGATCTCGCATACACGTTCAACAGAAAGGCTGGACAGGTCTTTGCGTTCTTTGAACTTTAAACCATTTTTCACTAATATGAGAGACCCGCCACCTGCTGCAGATTCTCTGCAGAAGGCGCTGGCTATTGCATAATTATGTACATTAAATTGCATTGAATCTTTTTTTAGCCAGGTTTCTGTTAAGCAGATAATATCTAAGTTTAACTTTTCAGAGAGTAATTCTAAATCTAATATTTTGCCAGTGAAGCGATTTATATTTTGATGTAGAAATGATAGACTACTTTGCTTCTCTATTGT
Organism: Choristoneura fumiferana; assembly: GCF_025370935.1. Taxonomy (NCBI): domain Eukaryota; kingdom Metazoa; phylum Arthropoda; class Insecta; order Lepidoptera; family Tortricidae; genus Choristoneura; species Choristoneura fumiferana. Next base: position 4,050,066 of record NC_133480.1, read on the forward strand.
CGGTGTAGGTAGTTTAAAGACACATTCGCGCTTGAAGGTGTCGTCCTAACAGGGCCGGGGGAGGGGGGGTGATTTCCGAATACGGAATTAATATAACATGCTAAGGATTTAGCAAGCTTGTCGGGGGTCAGTCGGTAGTCACTAATAACATTATTAGTGTCAAAAAAAAAACGTCACTATGACGGCTCGTCATCTTAAACAATAATTTTGTTTAAACGATATAAATGATTATTGGATTTATTTAGAGAAGCAGAATAGGGAAACGCACCTATAATAATGTTTTTAACACCTAGTTTTGATAGTAAATCGAACCCAGTTTTATGTCCGAATACCTAACGTCGGACCCGTCACTTAACATTAATACAATAATAATAATACGATGGGGAATCATTTTACCTCTAAGGGATCATTATTCATATTCCACGCATCTCCCCTATATTCAAGGCGCTGAATGCTAAGGGTTGAATGCTTCCCACTAAACGCATCTTCAGTGTGGCTTCAGCCTATTTGGGAAATTTGCCGCGAAATTGCTCCGTGTATAAACACGAGAGCACCAAGCCTCATTTGCCTTCTATTTGGCGAACACTCTGATCTGAAGATGTCGTAAATTCGAAAATCGAAATTCGCATCGTATCGACACTCTCACTCTCATATTAAATTATTAAACGCGTCAGCGAGACGGTACGATACGAACTTCGATTTTCAAATTTCGCAGTAGCCCCCCAGGAATGAAATCTATCTGCGTCGAAAGGAACGCAAAAATGTAGTAAAGACGAAAACACGCACATAAATGAAAACGGATCGCCATTGATGTCGAAAACAATACATACTTTCCGATTTTCGCTTTTATTGCTTCGCAGATTTATAGTAACTTTCCTGGGTGTGTAGGTATCTAATTGCATATATTTTTACAGTCATAATGTAATAAATATATTTGTGATAATTTTTGTTAAACAAAATTTTTTCCTTACCGAAATCGTATTTTTTCAGATATTTCTAAATGGTCACATGTAGAACTCTGTAGGTTAGGTTTAGGTTTTTTTTATAACAATTTTGAGCAATTGTCGGATTCAGAGAAAAAAAAGAGTTATGACAAATATTACATTATAACATTATGATATTAGAATTTAGATAAAATTTGGTACGTACTAGTTGCAATGGACACCTGGAATAACACACAGGCTACTTTTTATCCCGATATTCCGATGGTATCGGGATAGAATCTTGAAATCTCGACCGTTATGTACCTACTGTGTCATGAAATTTGGCACAGTTGTTCTGAAGTAGACAAATGAATCCTTTGCAGACAAAGTCCTAGGACACAGCTAGTACCTATTTTATATATACTCGTACCTTATCCTCCTGCTTATTTGGCACTCACCGCTGCCAAATAAGCAGGAAACTGTTTTACCGCGTACCTACCCCAAGATGCCCATAAAACGTATGGTGTCGCGGTGGTGTCGAGCCTTTATAACAACATATATACAGTGGGCCTATCTTGTTAGCAGATCTCCAGAACACTTTAGCAAAATTTACTGATGCTCCGGCCCGCATTTTTAGGTAAGAATTCATTTAGGTTTTTTGAATAAATTGCGCCGGATTTTGAATATAAATGGGCTTAAAATAATGTTTTAAACTGGCGAACGATTCTCACTCAACTAATATATTTCGGTAGGTACTTAACCAGGATTACTAGACATCTTTTTTTATGTATTTATTGTATCTTCTGATACACTACACTTCGCCAACTCGTGATCACGGGCGCTATGTACAAAAAATTAGTGTTAACTATCAGTTAGATATGTTTTCACTGCAGGTTTATAAATCGTCTCTAGCGACTTGGTGTAGTTTTTGGGAAATGGAGCTGAATTTTTTTTAGTGCCTCTGGTTAGAGACCTTTTAAAAAAATGTACTCTGGGAAGACAGGGGGAGGGGGTCGGTAATTACTTATAAAATTAAATGGACATCCCGCGATGTCCTGCGCTTTCTGGGGACTAAATTAAACACTTTTCTTATCACCAGCATCATATCAGCCGTAGGACGTCCACTGTTGACGTAAGCCTCCTAAATAGACCCCAGTCGCTTCGGTCGGAAGCGGCCTGCATCCACCTTGAACCCGCGACTTTAACATCCATCCATCCATCTCGTTGGTGGACGTCCTATGCTGCGCTTGCCGATCCGCGGTCTCCATTTGAGAACTTTTCAGCCCTAACGGCTCCGTTCTTCGTGCTATATGGCCTGCCCATTGCCACTTCAACGAGGGTCACATAGACAAGCGAATTATTGTCTATGTGACCCTCATTCTTTTACGTAGGTATCTCCTCATTTATGATTCGATCCCGTAAAGAAACCTCGAGCATAGCTCTCAGCAAAATACCTACTAAATTTTATATTAGATTCTTCCAGTTATAATACGGTTAGATAAGTATATGTAAGTACGTACTTCAGTCAGAATCATAAAATTTTCCGTTTCATTTCTGAGAAAATCGCGGCATAAAAACATACATTTCGGATGAAATAACCTTCCCTTTTTAGGTGATTCTAGTTTTAAGCTAATACTGCGTAGCAATTACTGTTTCTGAGTATTTAGGTACCTATTCCTATAAAATTTGAGGGTTTCCCTCGATTTCCCTAGGATCCCATTGTCAGATCTTGACTTGGTGACGATGGAACCACCTCAGAAGAGTACTATTTCGAATAAAAAATCATTTTGAAAATCGGTCACTTATTGACTGATTAATTGGTGAACATACATAAAAAAGAACACAATCAGTGGACCATAGAACCTCCTCCTTTTTTGAAGTCGTTTAATAAAAGTAGCCAGACGTTGGTTTTCGTGCTGTAAAGCGATCATATAGTTATACATTACAGATTTATTTGTAAGGAAAAAAGTAGTAATTTTTTAAGAAAACAAATGAAAGTAATGTTAACTTAGGCCTTCACAAACTAACCTTAAAGTTTTTAGGTATAACAAAAATATACCTACACTATAGGTACGCTTATATGTACTAAAACAAAATTGTCCTACGAAAGTGAAACACACATCTAAAAAATTCTCATAACATGACCAATGATCACCAAAACTACCATCTTACATCATCATATATATCATATCATTACCAATTATTTTTTTAAACGGGCCATTCGATTGACCTAGGGCCATTGTAATCCCACTAAAATTATAAATGCGAAAGTTTGTAAGTCTGTTTGTTTGTTACCCAAACCCTGGTTACGCTGAACCGGTTTACCCCATCACGTCTAAACCGCTGAACCGATTTAGATGAAATACGTATACCTACACATAGTTCGAGTCCCGGGGAAGGACATAGGATAGTTTTTATCCCGGAAAACTGCATAGTTCCCATGGGATAGCGATAAATGAATTCGAGTAGCGGGCAACAAGCTGGTATTTATTAATTTCAATGTTTTATTTATACTGTTCGCATGACTAATTAAGATATGCTAATTAATATTATTTATTGTATCGAAAATACAAACTGAGATATGGATGCACAGAAAAATCAGAAAAAAGAGACCAGCGCTGGGAATCGAACCCAGGTCTTCAGCATTCCGTGCTGCGTGCCATACCTCTACACACTGGACAGAAAAACAAAGCCTCCCCCTAAGAACGCCACAAAAAAAGACACTCACCACTTGCACCCACTGCATCCATCGAGAGACGTAACACACTTTCTGTGCATCCATGTCTCAGTTTGTATTTTCGATGGTTTTACGGGATGACCGTAAAAGTAACAAATTTGGAGTTGAAATAAAAAATACAAAAAGACTCCAAATAACTAATCGTAATTATTTATTGTTTTATAGCCTTGACACAATAAATAATATTAATTAAGTAGCACACATATTTCGCAGCTACGTTACTAGGCCCTTTGTTTCGTACCCAGTCCGTACGAAGAGTAAGTAGGTACTTAGAAGCAAGAACGAGTGGGAGTCGGCAGCTGTGCCCTGTAAGGGTGGGTATTAAAAAAACGTATTAAAACGAAAGGTTATGTGCCCGGTACAGTAAGCAAAACAAAGTAAAATTGAAAACTTAAAAAAACATCAATTAAAAATTGGAAGGTTTATACGATTGCTTCCTGGTAGGTAATGTACGATATTATTCCGTTATGTTTAAAGCAAAAGCAGTACCTAATATAATTTACCTAATGTAAAATGTTATATGAAATATTAAAGCAGATTAGTTAGCCTAGCCTGGTAGGTACAGAAATTCGTCTAAGAACTAAAGTCACCGACATAGCTGGAAAATATGCAAGTTGAAGTGGCAATTCAATTCCATTTATTTAATTCAGATAAAAAACCATATTGGCGGCAATGGGCAGGTCACATCGCTCGAAGAACAGATAACCGTTGGGGGAGAAAAGTCCTCGAGTGGCGACTACGAACCGGAAAACGAAGCGTTGGCAGGCCTCCCACCAGGTGGATTGACGACATCGTGAGACTTGTAGGTAACCGGTGGATGCAAGTGGTGAGTAGTCGTTTTTTGCGGCGTTCTAAGGGGGAGGCCTTTGTTCTTCTGTCCAGTGGTGGTGTAGAGGTATAGCACGCAGCACGGAATGCTAAGGACCTGGGTTCGATCCCCAGCGCTGGTCTCCTTTTTCTGGTTTTCTGTGCATCTATGTTTCAGTTTGTATTTTCGATATAGTACAAAATCATTTGAATTCGTTAAAAATATTATTCGTTTTTAAATTACTCCCTCACAGGTATACAACATAAAACTATGATTTATTTAGTGGTAGCACATTTAAACCAAATACTGGATATTCATAGCGCAGCGAGCGACCCCTCACGCCATCTAGTGAGCAAATATAGAAACTCCAAATCCTAAATTTCGCTATCGAAGTGCGAACTTCTTACGCTCCCCGACTTCGGTCCCCAGGTAGGTATAATACCAGCCTGGAGAGATACGAGTATCTGTATCGTACCTCTTTCCACATTGGATACCTACAAAGCTAGAAACCTGCGATGAACAAGTCCGACGCACACTTGGCCGTTTTTTTCAGGGTTCCGTACCTCAAAAAGAAAAAACGGAACGGAACCTATAGGATCTTATAGGATCACTTTGTCAAGTCTCTTTATCTTGGGAACGAAAAAAAACAATATTCTAAGTT
>NC_133480.1:4056003-4056227 GCF_025370935.1 Choristoneura fumiferana
AGCGTAGATAAGTTTTGTGGTGTAAAATTGGTATGACTAAAGTTTTAAAGATAAAATAAAAAAAAATTGGCTGATCTTAGAACGTCTGAAACGAGATCCAGGAGAGTCTGAAATGACGGTTTAACCTACAGTACCCACTTTTTTGAAAATTTCAATTTAAATCATAGTAAATTTCCTGGGGATGAAAACTATACGTAATCCATAACTCCGTGGTATTCATTTAG
>NC_133480.1:4056327-4100052 GCF_025370935.1 Choristoneura fumiferana
GTTCTAGCGTGAGGTCTCCGAAATGCCAAATCTCATAGTTCTTGGGTGAGCTACGCGGGTTTATTTATACCTAATTAGAATAGTTTTGTGAATATTTTGCATAACCTGAAATTAATTATGGCAATTATGCGATAAGGGGCAATGAATTTCTGTGTTTTGAGACAGTTTTGTTTTTCGAAGATTTTTGTCCTCCCTTTTTTTCCGAACAAAACGGGACTACGCAAGACTGTGGTTTCTCGATATTTTTATGGTACGGTTTTAAGATGTATTCAATATGATTTTAATCTAAACTTTGTTTTCACGCCCGTAATAACAGACTTTGAAAGCCACACTTAAAAACGTAGGGTGTTTTTACTGTACCATCAGCCAAATAAATGGTCTATCATTTTTTAAACAAGTTCCTATCAAATGGATATGTCGCTAAAGTCGAACTTTCAAGTTGACAGACACGTCTATTTGCTTTATTGTTTTGTGACATGCAAACGATTATCAACTTTAGTGTGGTAGACCATATATTTGGCTGATGGTACCTATATCTTGCCCATCTACTGTAACTCTACGTTTCACGCTATTGGTCATTACCTGTGTCTTTGCTCTTGTACTTATAAATTAGTAAAAACTATTTTACTCATTCTACCACAGTATCACACTGGTAGGGGAATGCAGTCCCTCATAGTGTGACATGTAGTCAAGTCTGTCTGCTATCATACGCAGGACGGTGTTGAAACTGCCCCGCAGGGATGTGGCGCGCCCGCGCATGGTCGTAATAACTGGCAGTCAGGAATTTTCAAGATAAACTATCTACCTAGCTAAATAGCAAACTGCTAGCCGTATTCTGTATTTTAAAGTGCATTGTTTGTACTTCAATCTCGGTCGACACGTGGCTTAGAGCCTTATCACACTGGCGATTTACAGGTGAGTTGAAAGCGAAGGAAGCCTGCAATGATGACGCCACGAGTTCACCACGAGCGCGCAACGATTTTGCTTCGAGCGCGGACGCAAATCCAACTATTTTTTCTCAGACATGACATGAAATATTGACATTGTGTGTGTTACAAATAATAGGCCGGGAAGTATCGCGCTGCAGGCGTTGCGGCTCGGCTGCCTGCGCGCGGTCACTCTAGCGACCTGCAAAGTGATTTCATACAACTTTCTCGGCTGCTGGCCGGCAATGCGACCGTCCTTTGTTTCAACACGAGCTCTGCGGCACCGCCGCCAGCACCACTCGCTCCGCAGCCGCCGCGCCAGCAGCCAGCGCGACACGCGCGCACATAACAGGACAGGGCGACGAGACTAGCATCCCGCCAGCTTAATTTCTTGTTTTTTTTAGTTCCGTACCTCAAAACGAAAAAACGGAACCCTTATTGGATCACTTTTTGTCCATCTGTCTGTCTGTCTGTCAAGACCTTTTTTCTCAGGAACGCGTAGGTATCAAGCTGAAATTCATATCAAATCTCAGGTCTACTGTCCAATGGAGCTGTGAAAACGGAACGCTCAGTGCGCGATTCCGACTCGCACTTGGCCCGTTTTTATTTTATTTTATTTCGTCATGTTTGAGAAAAGCACTATTCAAGCCTCGGCCAGAACGTGGGGTTGCCAGCCTCGTATCCCTATCCGCCCTCGCTACGCTCGTGCTATAAGAAGTATGCTGCTCACTCGTTGCGCGCTCGCGGCTTAATAACTTCTTTTTAAATCTCATCGAAATCAATTTAGCCATTTTTACATTAAGCATTCATACATACTCGTGTTTATAATACTTACTTATTTGAGTGGACAGGATAATAACTGTTCCCAATTGGTTAAATAAAACCAAAGATCCATTTCAAAATGCATTTATTATAACATTTTATTTACATTAAGGATATGTATTCACAAACTATTTTTAGTAAATGAACAGATCTATTTATTTATTGTAAAAATTGTTACATTTACCTTAACTAGAAGTTTATATCTAAGCCTTATCCAAAATAATTCAGTGAGATACTCATAAAAACTGGAATCATCTTATATTCAATCTTATAAAATAAGTGAACCAGAATATAGAACGTGACTAAGCCCATGAGGCTAATGAATTAAATAATATGTTATTAAAAATAACAAAATCATAACTGGAGTTACAAACTTCCTCATAAATAAAGCTCTATTCTGTTTTATTTTCAAATTACTTCATGAGTATTCAAACCTGTATAATACGTGAATTGAAAATTATGGGGCTTTATAATTCTATTTTAGACAAATAAACAGCAAGTTGAGAAAAATATATAAATTTAGGCTTTATTTTTAACCAGATAGGAGCCTCAAATTAGCCCAGTCCTATTGCAGTAGTTATTAGTTCTTCTATGTTACTTACGTAGCTTGTGCTACGCGCCGCCTACGCCGTAGAAGCGCGTAGCTTCCTTCGTAGCAATTAAACAATCTATTTGGCCTGGTCTTATAGAACTTACAACGGGAGCAGTCCACCAGGGTTTAGGGTTATTTATCATTGCCACTGATAGTGTCTGTATGTCTTTATTATTTAATCCAATGGTGAAGTCAGATAGAGAATTTTTTGAGTTGTGTGTCGTGTATTTTCGGTCATGTAGGTACTTATAATTTCAGCTGCATTTGATATCATACAAAACGTCGCTACTTTTAAGAAAACTCGCATCTCATAATCGACACTTTTTCTGTCTGAGTGAACTTTATGAACATTGTTTCAAAGATCAATTTTGTTGACGTATTGATTTGAGATACAAGTTTTTTTTAAGTAGTGACGTAAAGTACAGTTTGTGCAACATGGTGACTCAAAATGAGTTGTAAACTAAAAAAACTTTTGTATGAAACAAAATTACGCGACTGAAAATACAATAAATAATATGTGTGTTAACTCTTGTTATAAGTGCTTTATGGATCTAGTCTACTAGAAATAGATCATTCTGTCAGTGTTTAAATGAAATATAACACGCAAAACGAGCGTGAATCATTAATACAAAGGGATTGAGCTCATTCTTGACAGGAGAATTGATATAGTTAGTAATGTGATATTCTGAAACATTGACCACTTTTAACAGGAGTTGGATTTTATTTTTACACATTTTTTTTAACTAATAATTTTTTTAACTGCCAAGTGTTACGCACAAAAATGTTAAAATGTTAAAACACATATGTATTCGAAACATGACGTCCCCACGTGTTTCAAGTTTTGAACGAACGTGGTTAGAAATCGATGGTTTATTCCTCATGTGACACTTTTACGATTCGCAACACCATAATTTGTTAAGACTTGGTGAATATACCACAAAAACTAAAGAACGTCTTAACGGTTGTTAAAGTTTTTGTGGTAACACAGGTGAACACAACAGTTAGACTACGTCTCATCATCATCGTCATTCCAGCCTATATACGTCCCACTGCTGGGCACAGGCCTCCTCTCAGAATGAGAGGGCCTGGGCCGTAGTTCCCACGCGGGCCCAGTGCGGATTGGAAACTTCACACAAACCATCGAGACTCTAGGTCCTTGGGGTAAGGGTGCGCTGGAGCTACACAGGGAGCTCAGCAATAGGTTAAGGGAGGCAACAGGCAGCCCTCGCGCCGACGACTTTCTCGCGCAAAGAATCGCAATCGCAGTTTAACGCGTTAATGCTGCCTGCGTGATGGGCACCATGCACCCCTTTCTTTTTCAAATAAAGTTTTAGTTTTAGTTATTTTAATTAAATACTAGTTTTAGTCCTATGGATATTTTGTATTTTCTTAATACTTCTTATTAAATGATTTCTTTATTTGCAGGTTTCCTCGCGATGTTTTCTTTCATCGTAAAGCATAAGATTACATCTATTTGTATTTTTTATTTGTTAAACTCATTTAACGTTCATTCATGAAATAAGTAGAAACAAAATCATATAGCAACATCAGGGCTATGGCTATGACACTATTATGCTTTAAAATAGTTAAGCAAGATTCGAAAATAAAAACGGTAGTTTTTAAGCAATATAAAAGCCATAAAACCTGCTTTAAGCACTTTATTATTAATATTTGTTAGCATCTGTTTGCATCCCAATAACAATGTAACAGATGCTTCACTTTATTTATCATCCATATTCCGCAAATAAACTAAAAATTTGTAGCAATAAAAATGCACTGGCCGTACATACAATATACTCCGCGTCGCCAATAAATAGTACACAAAATCCTGCGTCCTGAAATTTTAATGCTTATTTATTTGCACGTGTCGAATCGGTTGCCGGGCGAATGGGAACGACGCCAACCGAATATTTTCCAGTTTAGTAAAATAAAAATGCTTTTTTTGCCATCCATCATTCTTATCATTTCAATACACTCATTCACGCTGGCACGCAGGCATAATATTAAAATCTTACGGTAGGAAATATTTAGTAAAAAATCGTCTACAGTTTTTTGTAGAAGATTTTTTCCATGGAAATAATTTTCTAACCGTTTGAAGTCGGTGCCTCAGCTAGAGCTAGCAGCAAAGTGGCTATTGGGAGAGCCAAATAAACCCCGACGTTGTTTGAGTGGGGAAATTGATCACGATAATTGCAGGACAATATATGACTAAAGCCACTAAGATCAACTAATAAGATCTCTAGTGCTCCCCATATTTCTATACGTTGTCAAAACATGGATAGTCAGAACGCGAGAGGTAAAGAAAGATACGCTTTTGAGATGTATTGGAGACGTATGCTTCGCGTGTCCAACCAACCAACTTGTCCATGCCTGAAGAACTGCGGGTGAAAGTGTAGCTGTCATCCATAGTGAGATCTCGTGTCCTCCGATATTTAATCCGATAATTCGACGTGTGGAGCACTCTATAAAGCGACTTGTAGTGCAAGGAAGGGTCGATGGCAAAAGATGAAGAGAACGTTCTTCTATGCTCTGGACTGGAGAGCTCTAATAATATGATAAGGAAAACCTTGGCATCAGAACTGACAGCTGCCATTGATTTTTATAGCTTGAATTGTAAGATAATAAGTATCACAAATAAGCCAAGATTTGCCGTACTATTGCCAAGACAAACGGCGTAGAGTTATTCGACGACTGCTCTATCAAAAGTACCTGACAAAGAAGAATTTAAATCCTTTTGCTAACATAGTACGAGAAGTCTTTTTTGCAACTAACAAACGGATCGCCGTGTCTGAAACAAAGATATTTTATTTTATTTTTTAGCGAAGCGTGACAGTACCTGTCTTATACGAGTATCACTGTATTCAGTACGACAAAATTCCAATCCGTACTCAACCTTGCTCGCTTACACATAGAAGCTATTCTCAAGTGGTGAATAGAAAATTTAGATTGATTGAAGTTAGATACTTTGTAGCATGGATGGGGAACCGAAGAATGGAACTGCATTATAACTTGGTTAAACATTCCTGGCGTAAAATATATAGAGGAGTTAGTTGTTTATGCGAACGTATTCTCTTTTGTGTCGCATTCACGTATTTTATAACTTTAGCTGTTGCAGTGTACTTTGAGCTTCTCTACTATTTGAGTATATTTCAAAGTTCGTAAATGTACATTTAGTTAATAGGCTCAGAGTTGTTCAGCGAGCTATGCGAAAAGAGCTATGCTAGGGGTTTCTCTGCGGGTTCGAATCAGAAATGAGGAGATACGTAGAAGGTGGGTTGAGGCCGAAAAGTTCTCGAAATTAAGAACTTTTCTCGTATCGCCAAGCGCAGCGTAGGACGTCCATCAACAATATGGACGGATGAACTGGTTCAGGATAGATACAGGCCGTTTCCAACCAAAGCAGCTGGAGGTATATGAGGGAGGCCTATGTTTTAAAGTTAGCATCTAGTGTGGTGATCGTGATAGTTGATTCCTAGTGACATAAGTAGTTAAATTGATTTATGTGGAAGTGGGTGGGTTTCTGAATGAAAACACATATTTTCCGCACAGACGCAGCTGTTTTGCATCTCCGTAAAGTCCCGCCTGAGTCAATTAAGTAGGTATCGAAAACTGATCATGAAATATTATATAAACCCTAAAACAAAAAATAATGCTATTATATTTTGATGATATTTACTATTATATTATAATTACAAATATTAAGTGATTTCAAAATCAAAGTTCTAGCCATGATCAGTGTAATAAGTATTTGTAAAACCAAGCAACTAAAACTAATAAGTACTTAGCTAAAAGTGTGTTCTGTTGGTCTATTGGAATTTACGGCGCGATTATACAGTCAACAGTCTGACAAAAAAGGCGAGCAGTGGACAAAAGATGAACTAATTTCATAAAAATTGTGGAAACCTCTGTTCAGAATCGAGTTGTTACTGCACTCGGAGTGTTTGTACTAACCGTTAAGATAAAGGCAGCATTCTGATGTTCGCGACCGCAACCGGTGACCACGCCACACGACCGCGACGATACAATGTAATACAATACAATAACTCTTTATTGCACACGGACACATAGCAAGCACGACCATTGTTTATATGTTAAAAGCGCCTCGCAAACTCGCAACTAAGTTATTCTAATGCCCACCTTAAACTGAAAGTGGAGCGGACGTATGGGGAGTCTCTTTAACTCACAATGGAGAACTGCACAGACGAGCTTCGACTGAATGATAAGTAATTAAGTAATACTCTTTTTATTCCGTTCCACTCAGTCTGTTACCTACATATCCGCTCATTAGGTTCCCTTTTTTAATGGAAGGCGGATATAAGAACCTAAGACCATTTTCTATTTTGACTACTCATCCCAGAGGCCCCATCCTCTCGCTTTGCTGATACCTATTGCTATGAAATAGTAGATTGTACAACAAGAGCATAAATCGATACATTTTACCCGAGGCGTTCATATGGATAGACACGTCGAGGGGAAAATGGGTTAAATGATCGAGCTCTACACTCTGCTTTTCACTTCAATGGCGAGGAAATGCAATAGCAACAGTGGAAACAACGATTGACTTTCTATTAACCTTTTATTTTTTATGCATTATTATAATCATTCCATTATTTTAATTTTACTGATTTATTATGATTGATTTGATTGATTTTTAGTTTTATATAAATTAATAAATAAATATATAGAAACTTTTTTGTTTGTGGCCGTTGACACCTGATTACCTTGGTCTTGAGTTGGTATTAGACGAAGATTTTGTTTTATGCACTAGAGCATAAAAAGTCATTTTATGTCGCCTAGATACAGCATAAACACGAACTTTACGAGCATGAGAAGTGAAAAAATATTTTGTGCCCGTGTCACAAACCACCTGACTCCTAATAATCAGATACTGAGCGATCCTAAGTTCTAAGTTGGTTCAGAGTTCTTCGTAATGTACCACACCCTTAAAAATTTCGCACACAGCGACCACCGTGCTCACCACTTACAAAGAACGTAAGATGCGGAACGCGGAACACTGGAATGCCCTCTATATGCGTGGGCTCTTGAGTATTGGCTCGCGCGAACTAGGTCGCGGTCGCGAGTCGCGGTCGTAGGTACTGACGATCGACACTTGCTAATTTCAGTACTAAACACTGCCCTCTTTTTATCAGACTGTTGACGATCGCGTTATAGGCCGGTGGTCTACACGAATATGAAGTGGGGGTTGGTACAGCAGTGGCTACGCTTGTCGGGGCTTCCGGCACGCTGCCACTTGCCACGGCAGTGCGGGGCCACGAGGGCGTAGAATCGCGTCGTGTGTCCCGCCACGCCGTGTCCGCCGCACCGCCATTTTAGATCGCGTCGTAACGCTGCTGCTTCACAAAGGACGCACACCTTTTCTCCTAGAAACAAATTAGTTTGGTTATTGTCGTCACTGATGATAAAGAGGTCTGCAGCAATTGGTAAAATGCCTTGTTAATTTTTATGACAGTTGACACATAAGAGGGTACATTTGAGTTCACATGCACAATGTCAGTCTTCAGGCCAGCGAAAGCTGTCCACACATTTTTTACGAAACTTTAATCTGGTAGAGACTATGATGTAATCAAGGGATAAAGACTAATTTCCCGCTATTTTATGAAAGACAAAGCCAAGTCTTGTCAAACTAATAAATAAGAATATTTAAATCGAATAATTTTCATTGCCAAAATGATTTTTTTCTTTGGCAGCAATATTGCTTAATGCGTATTATAGCACAGTTACCTACCTCGAAAAAACAAGATAAGGACGCATTCATAAATTACGTAAAAATATGGATTTTTAACCTCCATCCCCTGTCGCATTTTATCTTACTTTAAATCCCCCTCCATGACGTTATTTCTGAAAGGTCCCTAATGATTATGTTCAGTCGAGGGCATACATATTTATACAGTCATAGCATCAAATGTAGGGCAAACTTTGCCTTTTCGTGATACTTGGAAATCGTTGATACTGCATTATAAACTGCGCTGAGCTCATAATGGCGAAATGCAAGCAATTTAAAATCGCTGCGAACCAACCTAATTGCAAGCACCAAAACTGACAGCCGCAATTGATTTTATAGCTTGCATTTCCTCAGAGTGAGACATGTGTATAAGATAATAAAGTAGTATCACTGAATTACTAAGTAATTTATTACATTAACATCTTGTGTAGACGAGTTTTCATGACAGTGGCATACCTTCCCGCAGAGCCTTGTAGTCAGAGTCCATGTGGCAGGCTTTGACACCTTAGTGACTTGGAACTCTACGCATACCTGAAACAATTTCCGGTCAGTTCAATAAACATATTATATCAGAACTTGAATTGATAACGGAGTGACATATATTTCAAATCTCGTAGCGTCTCGTTCGCTACGCTCAAATCGTAACCTGCGCCACTCGCCTTTTTGACCCTCTTGTACAACTTTTGCATACGATTGGTCTGTATCTAATATAATATCATTGTTTCAAACGTTTAAAAAAAAAACAACCATCAGTGGCCGCAAAATACAATAAATAACGCCTAACCTTTGTCACAGCTAAGCGAAATATTAATATTAGACGCGGCCGAATACTGGCAAATATTTGTAAAAGGCCATTTTCATAGTGAAAGGCGACCTTTCGCGAATTTCCGGCTTTTGTGCGGTAAAGACATGTTGCTCATTAAAGTACCATTGTGTTTAGTTTGATAACAGACGAATTTCGCTTCGAATCAAATTAAAACGTGATAATGTTAGCAGGCCTATTGTGACGTACTTTGCTAATACGTTGCCTTAGTTACAAATCAATTCTGAATGTCACTAAAAAACATTGGTTGTGTGAATAAGTAATTCTTTTCCTAAAATATATATAATTGGCTCTACAATCTTTGCTTCTTATTAATTCCATAACATCTGGCGACCGTGACTTAAAAATAAAACCCGAACATGGATTTGAAACGGAAGCGTACCCAATGTAGGAGAGAATTCACCATCCTTGCCGACAAAATAGAAAAGGCCATTGAAGGCAAAGAAGATACTGCCGGCCAAATTTTTGAGTTATTGTCGGAAACTGCTTCAGAACTCTTTGAGGTAGAAGCGGCAGTAAGGGACCAGTGGTGCGCGGCTGAGGACTTCGACGAAGCTCTTTTTGAAGCAGACCAAGATAAGTCCATGTTATACAAATTACGTTGGCACAAGGTCAAGTCGATGTGCTCTAAAACCCTACCGCGCACAAATAGTGCATCTTCATTATTGTCAGCGGAATCGAGTCAGAAGCCCACAACGGGCAAGCAACGTCTGCCTACATTGCCAAAGTTGGAGCTCGTCAAGTTCGATGGCAACATAAAGTCCTGGCTGCAGTTCTGGGGACAATTTAAGAAGATAGACGAAGACGCCCACATTGACGCTTGCGACAAGTTTCAATATCTTCTCCAGTCCATGACCGTGAACAGCGCCGCGCGACAGCTCGTCGAAAGTTACCCACCTTCTGCGGGAAATTATAAAAAGGCAGTCGAAGCTTTAAAGGCTAGATTTGCACGAGATGACGTCCTCATCGAAACGTATGTCAGAGGATTGCTTGCATTGACGCAGAAAAAAGGAGCTGCAAATAATTTAACAGCACTTTACGATAACCTCCAGACGCATCTTCAAGCACTAGAAACACTCGGCGTGACAACTGACAAGTATGCCATCATGCTCTTTCCCATGATCGAGTCTGCTTTGCCGGAAGAAATTCTTCGTGCCTGGCATCGCACTCAACCGGAAACCAGAAATCTGTCCAAATTAATGCTGTTTTTGAGACAAGAAGTGGAGTCGGCGGAAAGAATACAACTAGCAAGGCGAGACTACAATGACGTATCCCTAGTTGAACCCATGCCACCCACCGCCTGCTTCGTAACGGAGTTGAAAACAAGACAAGGATGGAAGGAAAAACGGTTCATCATGTGTGTGGTGTGACAAAGATACTCATTCTGCCGTAGAGTGTCATAAGGCGGCTAAGATGACGCTGAAAGAACGTCTAGAGTACATCAAAAGCAAGAAAGCGTGCTCAATTTGCTTAAAAAGCAATCATATTACAAAAAAATGTAAGAGTTTTCCCAAATGCCTGTTCTGTCAAAAAAGGCACTTTACAATCATGTGCACAGAATTAGCGGCGAAGAACACCAACGATACTCAGGAAAAACAGCAAGAGCATAGTAACTTGTCATGCCATACAAAGTCTGCATCATCAACAACGTTGCTACAAACTGTTGTCGTGAAGATTGTGCATGACAAGAAAGAGATGCCGATACGAGCTCTTATCGATAGTGGTGCCCAGCGATCGTACATAACAAAGGATTTAGTCAAAAAACTTGGACTGAAATCTACAAAAAAGGAGGTTCTAACACATAGTTTGTTCGGCGGGATCGAGACGAAAAAAGAGACGTGTCATGTGTATGACATTTCCGTCAAAAATCTCGACGAAAATTTTTATATGAATTTATGTGTTTTAGATAAAGATGTAATTTGTAGTTTTTTACCAAAGTTAAAATGTAACGTATTACTTGGGCAACTGCGTCAACGCGGCATCGTACTAAATGACTGTACGGACTCTCCTGACGACGTAAGTTTACTCATTGGTGCTGACTATTCTGGCTCACTTTTTACGACAGACTTTGTACAGCTTGAAAACAATTTGACGGCTATAAAGACGACTATGGGTTGGACTATACAAGGCCCCGTTACGGGAGTTCAAGGTTCCATGACAAACGTGACCACTACACTTCATAGCCTAACAAGTCTTGACATTTCAGATTTGTGGAGTCTGGAAGCTTTAGGCATTAGGGATCCTGCAGAACAAACACTTAAGTCGACTCGCGATATGGAGGTCATTAAGGCTTTCGAAGAAAATGTTCATATCAACACAGAAGGCAGGTATGAAGTCTGTTTGCCATGGCGAGACGTCCCACGTCCACAAACGAACTACGACCTCGCTAAGAAAAGATTAGATTCTACTATGAGTCGCCTCAAACATTTAGGTAAGATCGATAATTACGATAAAGTATTCCGTGAATGGTTGCAGTTAAATATAATCGAAGTAGCACCAGATCAGTCTATCCAAGGCCATTACATGGCGCACCACCCGGTCATAAAGGAGTCTAGTTTGACTACTAAGTTACGTCCGGTTTTTGATGCGTCAGCCAAGGATCGAAACGGAATTTCTTTAAATTCGTGTTTAGAAAAAGGTGTCAATCTTCTCGAAAAAATTCCTAATCTTTTGATAAATTTCAGGAGGAGCAAAATTGGTGTGACTGCTGACATAGCGAAGGCATTCCTTCAAATTTCGATTGTCCCGGAAGATCGTGATTATCTGCGGTTTCTATGGTGGTCCACTGATGATGAAGGAAACAGAGCGCTAGTTACTTATCGTCATAGACGAGTTGTATTTGGAGTAACGTCGAGCCCATTTCATCTAGTAGCTACAATCAACCATCACTTGGACAACTGCACAGATAATTTGAAAGAGACAGCGATAAAGTTGAAGAAATCGTTTTACGTGGATAACTGTGTCACAAGCCTTGAATCAGAGGAAGAGCTGGAAAAGTTCATTCGTGAATCGAAAGACGTAATGATGAATGGTATGTTTGATCTACGAGGTTGGATTTCAAGTCCTATAATGGTGGATAATAATGTTGAAAATACCTCGATATTGGGAATAACGTGGAATGTCAAAACAGATAGCTTACATTGTAGTGTTGATTTCAAAAATATAAGCGAAAAGCTAACGAAACGAACGCTATTGTCAATTGCTCAAAGGGTTTTCGATCCAATAGGTGTTACCTGCCCGACTACAATTGTTCCAAAGATGATAATACAAAAGTCATGGTGTAGAAAACTTACCTGGGACGAAGAATTACCCGAAGAATTGGCTAAAGAATTTAAGAAATGGTTAGACCAAGCTTACCTTATAAATGATTGTATAATTCCCAGGCGTCTTACGCGTGCTCCCATAAAAGAGTGTGAAACCACTTTGCACGTATTTTGTGATGCAAGTAAGGAAGCTTATTCAGCCTGCATTTACCTGCGAAGTAAACTTGGTGAGCAAGTTAACCTGAGTCTTGTGCTAGCAAAAGCAAGGGTAACGCCGGTGAAGCAAATTACTATTCCGAGACTACAGTTGATTGCTGCGACGCTGGCTAGTAGACTTGCAGTTACTGCGATCGAATCACTAGCGATAGCGAACTGCTCTGTGTATTATTGGTCAGACTCTAGCGTCGTACTAACTTGGATTAAAGGCGACGGCCCGTGGAGCGTGTTTGTCAATAATCGGGTGAAGGAGATCAAAACCATGACTTCCACCACTGCCTGGAGACATGTACCTGGTCATTTAAATCCCGCAGACTTACCTTCCAGAGGTGTGAACCCTAAAGGTTTCCTCGAAAGTCGTTGGTGGGAAGGCCCGTCGTGGTTGTTGTTAGACGAACATAGTTGGCCAACTACAGACTTCACTGTCAACTCCACAGCGGTCGAAGACGAACGGAAGAAAACTGGTACCGTTGCGATGCTTATACAAGAAGAATCTATTTTAGACAGGTTCACATATTTCTCAAGTTACATTAAAATTGTCAGAATGATATGCTGGATGTTGCGTTTAAAGAAAAAATCAGTTACCAGAGAATTGACATATGATGAGTTTGAATACGCAGAGAATGTACTCGTAAGGTTGATTCAACAAAAACACAAAGACTGTTTACTTAGCAATAAAAAATTACAAACCTTTATTGACGACAAAAATATATTACGTTTAAACACAAAACTGTCATTGGGAACTGAAAATTACAATTTTAAGTTTCCCATAGTGCTACCAGGCTCAGAGACGATTGTCAGGCGTCTTGTCGAATGGCGTCACATCGAGCTGAAACACGCTGGAACCCAAACGTTGCTCAATAGCCTACGTCAAACCTATTGGATTGTTGGGATTAGAAAATTAATTCGTAACGTCATACATCTATGCATAAGGTGTAAGAGATTTAAAACAAAACGTTGCGAAGCGCCCACTGGCGTATTACCTGTAGAACGTATGGAGGCTAACACAGCGTTTCAATTCTCGGGTGTGGATTTGGCGGGCCCTTTAGTTCTTCGCTCTGGAACCAAGGCGTGGATAGTATTGTTTACGTGCGCCACGTACCGTGCAGTACATTTAGAAGTGGTAGAGACATTGTCTACAGGAGATTTTTTGATGGCGTTAAGACGTTTTATCGCACGGCGAGGCAGAATAGAACAGTTGTTTAGCGATAATGCTACTAACTTCCGAGGACTTGACAATGCGTTTGGAACCCTGGATTGGGATGAAATTCAACGATTCTCTTCTATTACCAGAATCAAATGGAATTTCTTGCCTCCGGCTGCGCCGTGGTGGGGAGGGTTCTATGAGAGAATTATTGGTTTTTTGAAACAAATCCTGCGCAGGGTCCTAGGGAAGGCCTCGCTCACACTAGTTGAGTTGCAGACTGTACTCTGTGATTGCGAGGCAGTAATAAACAGCAGGCCCCTCACATATGTAGGCAATCAAAAGGAGCTACAGCCGTTGACACCTGCAATGTTCACCCAGCCACTGCCGTCTCAACCTGTAGCAGATTTGGATGAAGTAGATGGAAACATTTTAAACATGAGACATCGATACTGTCAAAATCTACGAAAAGATTTGCGAAAACGATTTAAAGATGAGTATATCAGCGCACTTATACAAAAACGCGACAAAATGAGTCAAGTCCCAATTCAAATAGGTGACATCGTTTTATTAGAGACAGAAAACAAGCGGGTGACGTGGCCACTGGCAGTCATCGAAGACCTGTTTCCTGGCGCCGATGGTGTCGCACGAGTAGCGCAGGTACGGACCGCGGCTGGAAAGCGTATCAGGCCAGTACAACGACTTTTCCCTCTAGAAATACGAAACGAAGACTCTACTGTTGACACAACTCGAACGGTGACTGATACCAACGACTCGACTGACGTTCCTTACACTCGACCGAGACGAGAAATTAAGTTGCCACAGCACTTGTTCGACTTTGTACTAAATTGAATTTGACTTGGGTAGCCTCCGGCTTTCCTCGCCCGGGAGTGTGACGTACTTTGCTAATACGTTGCCTTAGTTACAAATCAATTCTGAATGTCACTAAAAAACATTGGTTGTGTGAATAAGTAATTCTTTTCCTAAAATATATATAACTAGCTTTGCCCGCGACTTCGTCCGCGTGGAATAGTAACTTTGGAAAGTGTTTAAGTTATTTAGGGTACCTATTCTGCCAATAATAGCACATAGAAACCTCTACGGTTTACTGAAAATAAGCTATTTTAATACATGCTTTATATCTAAACAATTTTTTTTTTGTTCTTCCATTCGTTCTAAAACATAAATATTTTGCGGGTAGCCATATTTTAGCAATACGACGTGTATTCTACCCTGCCAACACAAAAGGACTAATTCTTCATAGTGAACTCTTGACATCTTACGTCCTTTATTGTAAGTTAGGAGGGTAGGATTATAATTAAGACGTCATTCTTACTAAGCATAGCTACACATTTTTCCGATAAGTATAATTACTTATAGTAAATTTGTTTGGAATTCCTTAAGAACTTTCATCCCCATATTTTCAAGTATGAAAAATGTCGAAATGTGAAAAGAGCCGGAACAAATGTTTTTTAGGGTTCCGTACCTCAAAAGGAAAAAAATGGAACCCTTAGACCCTATATCCCGTAAACGCGCGGAGTATGTATCGAGTTGAAATTAAAACCCTAAACTCAGGTCAATAGTCCCGGAAGCTGTGAAAAAATCGAACTTCTAAGTTAACGCAATAAAAAGCTACAGTCATTAAAAAAGTGTTTCCATACAAATCGCCTTAACTGAAAAAGGTTTAGGGTACTTCCGGCTGTCCTAGAAACTTGGAATTTTGTATAAAGGTAGCTCTATTAGCAATTTTTTTTCCTAACACTGGATATTCATTCATAAATACCTACGTACGGAACCCTTGATGCGCGAGTCTGAGTCGAATTTAACCAGTTTTTTTTGTTCTTATCGAATACCTAAACATAAAGATTCATCGATTTATCTGTGATAATGACGACGTTCCATATAAGTTTTCATCCCCTATTTCATCCCCTCGCAGGTAAAATTTTCAAAAACGCTTGAACAAATATCTATTTTATTTTTATAAGTGCCCAAATGCAAAGTTTCATAAAGTACAATCGATTTATATTCGACAATGACGACCTTCATGTAAACTTTCATCCCCTATTTCACCCTCACACAGGAAGAATTTTAAAAAACGCGCGAACAAATATCTATTTATCTCTTATCACGTGCCCAAATGCCAAGTTTCACAAAGAACCATCGATTTATCTTCGACAATGACGATCTTTATATATAAACTTTCATCCCTATTTCACCCCCATACAGGAAGAATTTAAAAAACGCGCGAGCAAAATGTCTATTTATCTCTTAATCACGTGCCGAAATGGCAAGTTTAATAAAGACTCATCGATTTATCTTCGATAATGACGACCTTCCATATGAACTTTCATCCCCTATTTCATCCCCCACAGGTCGAATTTTCAAAAAAGCTCTTACAAATACCGACTTATTTTTTATTAAGTTCCTAAATGCCAAGTTTCATGGTTTTATCTTCGACAGCGACGAACTTCCACCATATAAACTTTCATCCCTATTTCAACCCTTAAAGCCTCTTTTCGCGATAAAACATAGCCTATGTTCTTTCCCATGGTCTATTCTATCTCTGTACCAAATTTCATCCAAATCGGTTCAGCGGTTTTGGCGTGAAAGCGTAACAGACAGACAGACAGACAGACAGACAGACAGACAGAGTTACTTTCGCATTTATAATATTAGTATGGATTGGCTCTACAATCTTTGCTTCTTATTAATTCCATAACACCTATACTGCGAAGTGCAAAATTCGAACTTCGTATGTTGCCGTCCCGCTGACGTTAATATTATTTACTACGAGAGTGAGAGGGTTGGTACTATACGAAGTTCGATTTTCAAAATTCGTAGTAGCCCCACTGTTAGCCTGGCGTTCGTAGGCTTGTATTTGATAATTGGACATTTCTATCTACCTGAGTTTATATCTCTCCGCTTTCAACAAAATTAGGGAGGTAGACTCAGTCCATGATTCAGAGCTGTAAAACCTATCTCCAGATGTTTCCCCAAAATATTGTATGGATGTGTCCGTTTTGTTACGAATTTATCTTAATAATTTTCGTGAATCTTTAAGCCGAGTTTAGACTTGCAAGAAAATCGTGGAAGTTGCGAGGCTGTAAAGCCAACGAGTTTGTAGTGGACAATCGAGCGCCGTAATGTAATGCAACTTGCACGATTTTTCTCGCAAGTCTAAACGCTTTAGATCTCGAATTTAGGCTAATAGGCTCTCGAATAAGCTAGGGCTAATAATTAGATAATAAGAAAATATTTGACACGTATTTTTTATTTTGTCCATTTAATAAAGAATGATGATGATGAAGGTAAAGTTCACAGGTCACAGGCTCCTACTCCCGAACCTAGACGCGCTTCATGTTTGTATTTTTTATTTGATTGACAAAAAAAATCTAACCGACGGACTAAATAAAATATTTTTTACACCTCTCATTCAGAAAAATAACCTTTCCTCCCTGACGTGACGGGTCAAAGTGCAACTTTTCTGTTCAAAGCTTTTCTAAGCGTTTTTTTGGAAAATGCAATCTTTTGATGTTAATAATTGTAAAACCACGCCATTTTTCTGGTTGATCTTTAACTATATTATTTAGATTAGTTTTATTTCTTTGAAATTACTATGGTTTTTTAGATGTTTATAGTCAACGGCCGTTATGAAGTAATTCCTGACACATTAATTTTGACAATATGAATCATAGACAAAAACGCAATGCTTACTTGTTGCGCGCGACGGAGTAGTAAGTATATAGCATTTTTTTTTCAATGGTTGACATTAACATTAATCAGGAACTTCGTAGTTGTGCAATGTGTCAGGATTGACTGCTTCGCGGCCGGGCACTATAGTTACTGTTAAACTGTGCGATTGTGCGAGATACGTCCAGCGCTCATACCCTGATGCGGCCTTAGGAGGTGGCGAACAGGGGAATCGCCCGGGGCCCCGGGGCCTCGCTCTTGCAGGGGCCTCGCGAAAAACCCGAGCAAATTTAAAAAAAAAAGATTAGAAAAGGACAAAGGGCCTCGCAAAGACCTGCCGCCCGGAGCCTCGCAATGGGTAAGGCCGCCGCTGCTCATACCAAACAGGGTCTTATAAATATCACTTTAAAAGAATAAGTTTTTGTTAAAAAAAAATACAAGATTTTTTTCGCTAACTGTACTTTTTCTTGACTGTAATTGCATTTCAATTGCATTGCATTTCAATTCGACGCAAATTAACCATTGAAGGGCTCCGTCCTGCGGAGACGATCTTGGCTGGATCACCAATGCGTTTGTGTGATTTGTGTGTTCTTACAGTGTGGAGGTGGAGGGACTGCATGAACATACATTTCTTGCATAAACGTAGCTACCATAAGGTCGCTGGTGAGCAAAGTAACTGTTTCATTTCATTGGTTGGGTTAGTTAAGAACTAGAGGTGGTACTCACTCCCTGTGTGAGTTGGACTCGGGATCGTCTGGGTTGCGCAGACGCAGGTTCTTGCGGATGTCGACGGTGGCGTTGGAGTGCCGGCTCACCGACAGCGCGCCTGGCAGGATCATCGCCGTCTCCTCTGTCGGGAGAAAAAGTATATCAATAACCTGGTGAGCCCTCGCGTACTTTATAAAGGACCAAATTAACATTAAGGGGCTGTTTCACCATCTCTATTTGTTTTGATCGAATAGACGGAGACGGCATCACATTTAACCGTCAGTTAACACTAATCAATGGATGGGTAAACAGCCCCTAAGAATTACGACCGAATGTACTTTATAATTTAATTACATTATTATTTTCAGGGTGCCACTCACCTCGTGCTGTCGTCCCCACATCCCTGGTGCTTGCCAGGAGGTAAGCCCAACGCTGCACTAGTGAGGGGCAATGGCGACCACCGTGCGCTGGGGAGCGCACCACGCGTCTACTGCTCCCCATACTACCCTCCCCACAATCGGAAGGGAAGAAGTCACTGCAAGCCCCACTCACCTAGCTTCTGCCTGTGACGCTGCACGATTTTTGAGTACGAGTATTACCGTTTTCAATTTTATTCACTACAGGCAAGACACCACTGTAAATGCCAAGCACATCTCAGTCGTTCCGGTCGTAGTGGCATTGCCATGAGCGAGCGACATTCGCTCCACTCGCTGAAAGAGTAAAGTTACTGTGGGTGTTACTCACCTCGTAAAGGCACATCGCTGTCGTCCCCACATCCCTGGTGCTCCTGGCAAGCACGACGCTGCACTAGTGAGGGGCAATGGCGACCACCGCGCGCTGGGGAGCGCACTCGACTGCTCACCATGCTACCCTCCCCGAAATTTGAAGGGAAGAAGTCACTGCGAGCCCCACTCACCTAGCTTCTGCCTGTGACGTTGCACGATTTAGGAGTACGAGTATAACCGTTTTTCATTTTATTCATTACAGGAAAGACACCACTGTAAGTGCCAGCACATCTCTGTCGTTCCGGTCGTAGTGGCATCGCCATGAGCGAGCGACATTCGCTCCACTCGCTGAAAGAGTAAAGTTACTGTGGGTGTTACTCACCTCGTAAAGGCACATCGCTGTCGTCCCCACATCCCTGGTGCTCCTGGCAAGCACGACGCTGCACTAGTGAGGGCAATGGCGACCACCGCGCGCTGGGGAGCGCACTCGACTGCTCACCATGCTACCCTCCCCGAAATTTGAAGGGAAGAAGTCACTGCGAGCCCCACTCACCTAGCTTCTGCCTGTGACGTTGCACGATTTAGGAGTACGAGTATAACCGTTTTTCATTTTATTCACTACAGGCAAGACACCACTGTAAATGCCAAGCACATCTCAGTCGTTCCGGTCGTAGTGGCATCGCCATGAGCGAGCGACATTCGCTCCACTCGCTGAAAGAGTAAAGTTACTGTGGGTGTTACTCACCTCGTAAAGGCACATCGCTGTCGTCCCCACATCCCTGGTGCTCCTGGCAAGCACGACGCTGCACTAGTGAGGGGCAATGGCGACCACCGCGCGCTGGGGAGCGCACTCGACTGCTCACCATGCTACCCTTCCCGCAATCGGAAGGGAAGAAGTCACTGCGAGCCCCACTCACCTAGCTTCTGCCTGTGACGCTGCTCGATTTAGGAGTACGAGTATTACCGTTTTCCATTTTATTCACTACAGGCAAGACACCACTGTAAATGCCAAGCACATCTCAGTCGTTCCGGTCGTAGTGGCATCGCCATGAGCGAGCGACATTCGCTCCACTCGCTGAAAGAGTAAAGTTACTGTGGGTGTTACTCACCTCGTAAAGGTACATCGCTGTCGTCCCCACATCCCTGGTGCTCCTGGCAAGCACGACGCTGCACTAGTGAGGGGCAATGGCGACCACCGCGCGCTGGGAGCGCACTCGACTGCTCACCATGCTACCTCCACGCAATCAGAAGGGAGAAGTCACTGAGAGCCCCACTCACCTAGCTTCTGCTGTGACGCTGCTCGATTTAGGAGTACGAGTATTACCGTTTTCTATTTTATTCACTACAGGCAAGACACCACTGTAAATGCCAAGCACATCTCAGTCGTTCCGGTCGTAGTGGCATCGCCATGAGCGAGCGACATTCGCTCCACTCGCTGAAAGAGTAAAGTTACTGTGGGTGTTACTCACCTCGTAAAGGCACATCGCTGTCGTCCCCACATCCCTGGTGCTCCTGGCAAGCACGACGCTGCACTAGTGAGGGGCAATGGCGACCACCGCGCGCTGGGGAGCGCACCACGCGTCGGCTGCGCACCATGCTGCCGGCGCCGCAGTGGGTGTCGCATACCGACCATTGGCCCCATGGCGACACCTCGCAGTCTATCACTGGAACAATAGCTGAGGTTAGAACAACCTTTGTTTTCTGGGTGTGCATTATCTCTCTGTTAGCTGTAAAGTTTACGAGTATACTGACACGTCTTCAGCTGTGCCAGCGTGAAAGAACAATAGATGAGATATAGAGTAATTGGTATGCTTTTTGGGTTCCGTACCCGAAGGTTGATAAAAGGAACTGTCGCTTCGCTGTCTTTCTACCACAGGGCGGTATCTCGAGAGCCCTAATAGATAGACAGCTGCAGTTTACACATCATGTATCTTTTTAACCGACTTCAAAAAAGGAGGAGGTTCTATGTTTACTGCCAGCAATAAATAAGTAATAAAAAAATGAATAATTAAGTGGGTCAAAAAAGTCCATCTTTATACACGTGTTTTGTTTATAATATGTGAGAAGGAAAAGCAGTGTAGGTATGTAATACACATTTATTAGTTAAAAAACTAGTACGATTTTATTATGAAAGTACTCTCGTATTTTAATGCTTCTTGTTATGTAACAGTCACATAAACTACTATTAAGACACTAGGAAAATCCATTGGTAGAAGCAAATGACATTTAAAAAACAGTCAACCAGAAGTCCTTTCTCTACCGACATTTCATTCAAAGCGCGCACTTCAAATTAACAATTTTTAATTTATTCAACACGTAACCTCGAACATCGACAGTAAAAGTACAAAATGGCCAATAAAAGACGGGTAACTGCAATTTGTCAGCTGCGCCATTAATGGCAGTGTTACGGCGAAGTTACGCTCTGCAGAATTAAAGAAATTTTGTCGTTAAAATTGCTGTATAGGCCCTGTTTTATGGACAGGTAGCTTTCAATATTTATGGCCACTTTATGACGTTGTAAGTCCAATGGCGTCAACCAATTACAGCGCGGCAGCGCGACGCTCTCCACTTTTATAATCTACCCTCGCAGAATACGATAATGTCATCAATATACAATGTTTTACAAAATTAAGCCAATTATCCTAGTTTTAGAAATGAGAATTTTTGTGTATTACGGATTACGTTCAAGCATGTAGTGACTTTATGAGGTATTGTTCAACTCAACATAAAACTTCCGCTTAAAAATATTTTATACTAATATTGATAGGCAGGAGTGGAGCAAGAGAGGAGAGGCCTTTGCCCAGCAGTGGGACACAAAAATAGGCTAATCAAAAAAAAAATTATGAATGCAAAATAACTACTAATATTATACTACTTTATACTAATATTATGTATGTTTGTCCGTCTTTCACGACGAAACGGAGCGACGGATCGACGTGATTTTTGGTATAGAGATAGTTTACGGGCCAGAGAGTGCTATAGGCTACTTTTATCTCTGAAAAATGCACAGTTCCCCAGGGAACAGCGCGCGATAAAATTCCACGCGAGCGAAGCCGCGGGCAAAAGCTAGTGTTTATTTAATAATTGTTACTTATAGATTTTAGTGGTTTTTACATTTTCATATTTCAATTTTTTTCAGCTTATTCTTATAGACACAATTTACTATTACAAGCCTAGCTAGGCAACGACAGCAATATGGATTGATCATTAAGCTCAATGTAGTGTCTGGTCAAATGAATCGTTATTATTTTAGTAGAAACCTCGGGATTCTCAATCCCGGAATGCCTTCACGTTAAAGTCTCTGCATTTATAGCCTCCTTACCGATGGATTCGCCTTGGAATCCGCGAAGATGGTAACATTATCTGAATTATTTTGAGACTAAGTAGCTCAGTCATCTGCTTAGCTTCGAGCATCCAGAATGCCTCGCAGATAAAACTACTGCGGTAAATTGTCTGGATTACGTAGTTGGGCTTAAGAATGGAGCCTTGAGAATTGAATAGTACGAATAAATGATCCAGTTTGAATCCGGGAGTTGAGATTTGGTTTGATCTTAGCTCATTTCACCTGCATGATAAGGGATCAATCTATACTTATAAATAAAAATGTGTTGCTAAGCGCAAAACTCGGGAACGACTGGTCCGATTACGCTAACTCTTTTTTTGTTGTGTTCGTTACTGTCTGGAGAACGTTTTTATGGAGGAAAATACAGAAAAAATACAACGGGGGCGAAGCCGCGGGAAACAGCTAGTAATAAAATAAATATTAATTTCAGTTTGTCGTAGGTAAGTTAAAATTGGAATAATTATTCATTTTAGTTTAACTATTTACAATAATCTCACTATTTAATAATAATTAATAATTTATTTATTTATTCAGACAACAAAGATCCATACATTATTAGTAATTTGCTTATTGTTAGTATACATATTGGACGAGTGATAGTGTGATTGAGTATTTGTTTACTCAATTTATTTAACTCAAAAAATGCATTTCAAAATAAAATTAACATTTGCATTATTGTCAATATATTTGGTTAGACGTGTCACTCCACATCAGCACGACCTATTTATAAAAATCACTTGATACCACGTCTTCCTTCTTACATATTTCATTTCACTTCAAAACAAAAACGATGTTTACCGCAAAGATATATCTACCTTCATTTGTTTGTTTCCAACTCTTCTCTCAAATTACCCTCAGCACTCCACAGCTAAACAAGCCCGTAGTAGGTATACATTTCTGAGTCATACATAGACTTACATAGTATATTATATATCTCAGAGTGGTAAGTGGGTGAAATATGTTATTGCAGGATTATCTACTGCACTCACGGTTCACTGAACTTCCCGCTTATAACTAATCATTAGATGTTTGATTTTAAAATAAACAGAACCTAACTTTGTACCTATAAGTTCAAAACAACGCGTTAATATCAGAAGCAAATAATTAAAACATAGTTCGTACTCGTTAAAGTGAACGACATTGGTTCGCTTTTTAAAATAATTATAAGTGTTTTAGATTTTCTAGAACTATCTCCATACCTGCTAGTCAAAGTCAAAATTTCTTTATTCAATTTAGGCTATAACAAGCAATTATGAACTCACGCTATGAATGATGATGCTGATAAATGAAGTCACGGGCAAAAGCTAGTTTTTAAACGCTAAACACACTAAATTACACTAACCACACAGCTGTGATGTGTTTTGCATTTAAAGACATACCAACTTAGGTTTCTTTCACTCCCGGGCAAGCTTGTGAAGGATAACTTAATTATAATTGAATCTTGGCCTCTTGAAAAGGCTCAGAGTCCCGCAATAAGCTATGGAGAGAACTGTGCTTGGAGTTTCTTTACGCGATAGGTAGAATCCGAAATTCGGAAATTCACCGCAGAACTAAAGTCACCGAGATAGCTCGAAGAGTATGCAAATTGAAGCGGCAATCGCTCGAAGATCATGAACCGGAAGACGAAGCGTTGGAAGATCCCACTAGGTGGACTAACGACATGCGGGAGTTGCAGGCATGCGAGGGTTGCAAGTGGCGAGTTGTTCATTGTGACGTTCTTAGGGCGTGCCTTTGTTCTACAACGGACGTTTCCCGGTTGATGATGATGACTTGAATCTAGGTAAATTCGATAAAAACCATAAAATCGCAAAGTAACTTAAGCACCGATTTGAATAACCCTACTTTTTCACCTTAGGCGTTTTAAAAACGGCAAAGTTTCCTTTTCCTGCGAGTTGGCGTCGAATATTGAATTTATTGCAAGTGCACAAGTTCGTGGAATTGCCTTTATCGGATTTCAATGTTACTCGAATCGGTTGTAGGCTGAGTACTTGCTTTACAATTCACTACGTACAAAACGGCCATTGGAGTCCGCGCTAGTGTTGCAAAAAAGGAAAAAGAATCTCTTCCCAGTAAAAAGGTTTTTTATGGTAAAAACTCTATGGTCCCAATTTCAATCAAATTTTGCGAAAAACAAAACAAAATTCAGTGAACAAATTGGGTGTACTAAGAAAGCTACCTGTAGGTGTGAATTTTGAATTTGAAATAGCGTATTGCTTACTGGCTGGAAAGTTTTGTTTGAAATACAAAAGTTATCCGTTCGGAACGGTTTCAGGTAAAATAAAGTTTGATTTACGAACGTTTAGAACTAAGTATTGGAGAATTTTTGAGAATGGAATTCTGTTATATTTTATTGCGACTTATTATAAGTTCGCAGAAAATTTTAGACGTTCATTTCAAGTTACGGTAAACTGTAAAGTTTAAAAACTTTAACTCTAAAGTGCTAAGAGCCGCACATGAAATATTAGAAAGTGCACAATATTGTTTACAAGCCTTTACTTCAACTAGGCTGATATACTTTTTATTACGATATTCTCCCCGAATTGGGGTGTAGGTACGCATTTAAATAACCCGGTACCTCAATCGCACTCAACTGCACGGGTATATTTGTTACAATATAAATGAAGATTCGTTTGCAAATTTCCATGAAAATTAAGTACAATTTCAGAATTTCTATTCAATTGCAGACTAAATTAATAGGTATCGTATTTGATTATTTTTTATTTATGTTATAAATCAAAGATTGACAGTGCTATCGAACGGGAAAACATTTTTTAAGAATTGTATGGGTTTGAAATTGAAGATTAGTCAAAAACCCAAATTATGTGTCGTCATAATACAAGTAGCTCTATACCTTCTGCCACCCTACTGCATGGAAAAAAACCCTTTCGAAAGAAACAGTTACTTATATATAGATTTTTCAGAAAATCGCTCTCTAAATTCAATTTTCAACCGTTTTTTGTCAAATGCAGAGCTGAGCATGGGCTGTATTATCTATATTTTCACAATAATCTATAATAAGGCATCAAGAGCTACCAAACACCATATTATTCACGCGAGCGAAACCACGAGTAAAAGCTACATAGATACCTAATAAAAAAAAAACACGTCCAAAACAAGCCAGCGGGTCTCGATCTCTCTTAATATATAATTTGAAACAACTGTTAAACCATTTGAGCCGCGTGGCAAAACGAAGTAACTGAATTCTCGCCCCATTTGCCGCCCCATAAATCCAGGGGCTCAGTGTTCCCATTGTGCGGCCGTCTTGAACTCCTATAGTACCATATTTACTGCTGTATTTATTTTTAACCCCCGACGCAAAAAAGGGGTGTTATAAGTTTAAGATAGATAAGATATTTTATTCAATAATTTGCAGTACAAAATAACAATAAATACAATGTTTTACAAAATTCTATGTAACACATTATCCTGCACTAGAGTTACTAGAAAACTCTGTATCGCAGGCTTAAAGCGCTAGTAGAAAATTAAATTAAAAATAATTTATCTAAGCTTAACAGTGCAAATAGATATTATGAAATTATACGGACATTAAGTAAAGTGAAAATAATAAAAAGGTATAAATTACAACAGTATAAATAAATCAATTGAATTTAAGTATAGTGCTATGATCTAAATAAGCCACATCGTCAGTGCAATTTTTAACTGTGACAAAGCCGAATCGAAGTTTGCTGACTAAGATAATACATTATATGTGCATAACGTAAAAAAAAAAGTTTGACCGCTATGTGTGTCTGTCTGTGGCACCGTAGCTCTTAAACTGGTGGACCGATTTGAATGCGGTTTTTTTATTTGAAAGCTGTTTTTTTAGCGATGGTTCTTAGATATGTTTTATCAAGATCGGTTCCGCCGTTTCAAGACCATCAGCTCTTTTGTTCGCTGCGGTAGGAATTTTAGACGCATAACGGGTATTTACTTTACTTCCAAACATATTTGGGACCTAAAATTTGAAACACCCATATATGCCATATAACTATGCAAGATTATGGAATTCTCGGCCTGATGCTGCAACCAGGATATCCAGAACACTAGTACACTCTTGATAAAACCATAGCAGATATATCGTGTTTAGATTCGTTTCGATCAGTATTTGATTCTACATACAATGCAATGGTGGCAACAGGATGAGCTGATGCTGCAGCCAGGATATCCAACACACTAGTATACTTAAAAAAAATATATATATCAAAGTTTGAAAAACATGAAATAAAAAAACTTGAATTAAAAATTTAAAAAACTCCCGACATAAAAAAACGCCAGGAAAAATAAAAATAAAACGCCCGAAAAAAAACGCCGCTAAAAATACAATAAAAAAGTAAAAAATAATTATGCACTACCTAGCTGTTGCCCGCGACTTCATCTGCGAAGATTTCGTTAACCCTATTCCGCGGGGACTATGCTGATTTCCCGCAAAATTAGCCTGAGTTAATTTAGTATAAGTATCTAGTAATATTTTTTTATCTAAGCGTCGTCGGTGTCGGGGGACCGCTAAAGTTAGTACTTTAAAAAATACAGCATATGTACTTTAGTTTCCTGTTAACCTAAACAACAATATATAAATAAAATATATAAACTATGATAAAACGAAATATTACAAGATGACAGATAGTGCTCCTTAAGCATTGATTCAATGAGTGACAAAGATTTTACGCGTCGTAAGTCAATTGGTAAGGAATTCCACAACCGAATAGCCTAGATAGACAGTATAAGAATAGACCTAGAATTTGGAGTTAGAAAGAGGGACGGTAAGAAAAAAGTTCTGAGAGCATCGAATAGAAATTGAATCGAAGAAAAACATTACTTCAGTGGCTTTAAAAATAATTTGTTTATTTTTATTACACTTTAAAGTTTATTCGAAGCAGCATGTAAAGCAAAATGTTAGATGTTTGTAGCGTGACAGGCCACGTCAGTTGTGTTCTAGGATTGATAACAGTATTTTTGTATGAAAGAGGAAAAATCTGAAGAGTCCATTATTTTTAAAAGTCGCTGAACTAATGTTGTTCAGTTTGACGAGTACTATCTATGTTTTCATTATTTGCTCGTTTTACAGGCTACACGCGGTATTTTTATTATATCGACTAAATTTCTTTGAAATTATTTGTTTTATAAACATACAAAAATATGCTCTTTCATTTGGTGTCACATTAGTAAAAATCGCACTTGCCTATTTTATATTTTCTTCTATGTGAATTGTAAATGATTTCAAACATAAAATCGTATTTATAGGAACTGTAATATTTGAATATTATTTTATTATGTTCATCTCCAACATACTGACTTTGACTTTGAACTAAAGTAAAACTAGAAAAAGAAATTTCCCGTGGCATAACATCAACCCAAAAATGTTGACAGCATTTCCTCGCTGTATATTTCTATGGTTTTTTTATTTATTTATTTGTAATCGTATTAGAACGAAAACATTAACATATTTAAAAGCCTATATAATTTTATTAACAACATTTCTGTAATATTACACTCCATACACATTTTCTCGTTACGCTTTTCAAAGAGGCAAATATTTTTGTTGAGGCATTTCATCAAAGGCCGTAGTCTCAAGCGAGCGATTAAAAAGAATTTATATAAAGGCAGTTCCGTTTCACGCAGCCCGATAGCTATTTACACGGTCGCTTACAAAGTGACTCACACTCTGATGTTGAGTTACTCTGTGCATACCTTCTTACGTACTGCATCTGTGGCAAAAATTTAACTAGTGTTCCACTTTTGAACTTTATTCGAATTTGCTTGCAGTGCCACTGCCAATATTGTGCGATCAAGCACGAAGGGCCGATTATGCAGAGTAAAAAAAGTCAGGGCCTACATGCAGAGCTTTTAGTGCCACTTCATGTATCATCTAAACCTAAATTGGAGTGCGCACGGCGCCAAAAGTGTGAGCCGCAGAGAAATCATACTAGAGAACTGCATCTCGTTTTAACTGTGGCCAAATCACTAATGTTATAATGTAAATGTGAAAATAATCGGTCCTTGTTACCTTTTCACGCTAAAACCGCTGAACTGATTTAGATGGATATAGTTTGAGACCCTGGGAAGGAAAGGATTATTTTTTATCCGAACAAAATGTCAAAATTACTTCGCAACATTGCAATGATAAACGAGTTCTTCGTAAACTAAACCGCGGAGTTTAATATATATCTAATCTTATTAAGATAATTATGGATTTAGGACAATTTTATAATAATAATTAAACGTTTATATTTCAGTCTCTAGTCCCATTCACATCATGTTAGTTACCTTCTTATAATAATGTTAGTTATTTAGTTAAGATAGAATTGCGTTAGTAAAAAAATAATAAAAAAGTGGAATATCATGTCAAAATATAAAATCCCACTAATATTAATAATGCGTTAGTTTGTTTGTTTGTTACCTCTTCGCGTCTAAGCTGTTGAACTAATTTAAATGAAATACGGTATATAGATCATTTGAGTCCCGGGAAGGACATAGGATAGTTTATATCCCGGAAAATTGCATAGTTCCCTCGGGATAGCGATAAACGAATACTACGCGAACGGAGTCGCGGGCAGCTAATATGCAGGAGCTCAACACGAAACAATCAAATATTTCTCAATATATGTTTCAGATTAGCAAAGAAATGTAAACGTACGTAAAATCTCAATAAAATCCCCAAGGAAACAGTCCGCGCTGTTCGAGTCACGGAAAAAGCCGTTCGCAACACGGCGGGTGTGTTCGAGCCCCGGGGACGGAAACTTTCACTTCCGCCACGCATCAGATCGGAGTGCTGAGTTTCCTTATTCTATTTGTGTGTGTTTAGTATTGATTTTTAGGGTTCTGTACCTGAAAACGAAAAAAACGGAACCTTCATAGGACCATTTTGTTATCCATCCGTAATTATGTCTGTGACCCAACTGAATTTCTAAAATTATAATAACTCACCAGCAAACTGTTCTGCATAGCGAATTTTTTTTTACAAAAAGATGTATACTACTTTCAGCTAGTGCTTTGCACAATTGAAAAAAAATTGGAAGTGTTCCATAAAATTCAAACGTTCACGTAAAGTGACGGTGGCGTGATAAACTGCGCCCGACTATCCGCACTCTGGATCCCGGCACATAATGTAACAGCTGTGACAGATTGCATCCATATTTTGATTTATCGAAGACATTTTCTCACATTACAGGCGTTGTGTACCGCTAAAAGCTTGGTTTTCTAAATTACCTACAAACTAAGCTCTTACGTTATCCTACTTTACTAATATTAAGACTGATTTCTGTACCTAGTGCTATCCACGAAGACGCGTGATTTGTAATAAGAATCACGGCGCGCGTCATCGTGAATGACTCGACCTATATATGCAGGGTGTTTCTGACCATGGGTCTTTGAATTCAAGGTTAAATTCGTAAGGGGATCCCATGCCCCAATGACCTTCGATCTGAATTCCTTAGTTTTCTAATGTTTTTTGTAGCTTATTATATTAAAAACAACGGCTTTTAGCAATATAGTATCCCATATTTACTTCAAAGTTCATTATCTTCGAGATATTTGGCATCAGAGTTGAACAATTTTAGGCCAAAAAACTGGTTTTCTGGCAATAACTTTTGTGATAATTAGTTTCAAATGAAAACCCTCTACACGTTTTGAGACGTCAAAGACGAACCCAAATTTTAGATCTTTCACGTCAATAGAGATACAAAATAAGAGTTTTTTTCAGACAATGTTTAAAAAATCATACAAAATTAAGTATTAATTTTTTTCAAAATCCGGTTGACAAGTATGGAGATAAAAGATCGGAGGACCGATAGCCGTTTGACTTATAATTCTATCTGTATATAGTACAAAAGTAGGAGATACGATTCAAAACTTGTCAAAGATCGATGAAAACCTCGGGTAGCCCCTTAAGGTTGAGTGACAGAATTAGAAATAGTGCGATAAGGGAACGCTGTGGTGTAAATAAGGTATAGTCACACGGGTTGAGAAAAGGATGCTTGGATGGTTTGGGCATGTAAGAGAATGAATGAAAACAGATTGACTAAGCAGATCTATAAGACGAGTGTGAATGGGAACGTTGGGAGAGGAAGGCCTAGACGAACAGAGCTTTGCCTAATATTCCCTATTGAATAGAATAGAATAGAAACGTTTATTCGCACTTCGCAAAATACATACAACACAAAATAAAGAAGTATAAAGTAAATATTAATCTTAAGGTATTGCAAAATCACGAAGTGGTCTCAGCTCAGCATTACACTACGCAGATACGATAATATACGAGACGATACATTCAGTCTAAATTCTTCAAACTGAGTAGACTTGTTTTTTGGTGCGGATTGTTTATACAGGATGTTTTCGTGTTTATCTCTTCTAGATTTAATCGCGTGCAGCGGGGCTCTCACATCAACCTGTATCTATCTGCAGATACAATACTATTCCATATTTATATCGGCAGATATTATACACAGATCAATTTATATACGCAGTTAATAGGTAGCTTTGCCATCTTTCGATATATGTCGGTGCACACAGATACTTCACGATAAAATATAAGTTATCTGCGCTGTATGTGTTAACTCATTGAATTGTACCTATAGGGAGCGATATTGACAGATATGCGTTCAGATACAGATATCTTATCGTATCTGCTTAGTGTGCTCAGCATAGTGCAGTGGTATTGGTGTAATTTGTTCCAAGATATTATTTATTTACTAAGCCGTTACCCGCGACTCCGTCCGCGCAGAGTACGTTTATCGCTATCCCGTGGGAACGGTGCAATTTTCCGGGACATAAACTATCCTATGTCCTTCTCCGGAACTCAAACTACCTGTGTACCGAATTTCATCTAAATCGGTTAAGACGTGATTGAGTAACAAACATCCAAACATCTAAACATCCAAAAATCTTCGCAAACTTCCAGATTTATTATATTAGTAGAATTTAAGCTATGCTTAATTTTTTTTTTATCTGACTGGATGGCAAACGAGCAAGTGGGTCTCCTGATGTTAAGAGATCACCGCCACCCATAAACATCTGCAACACCAGGGGTATTGCAGACGCGTTGCCAACCTAGAAGCCTAAGATGGGATACCTCACGTGCCAGTAATTTCACCGGCTGTCTTACTCTCCACGCCGAAACACAACAGTGCAAGCACTGCTGCTTCACGGCAGGATTAGCGAGCAAGATGGTGGTAGCAATCCGGGCGGACCTTGCACAAGGTCCTACCACCTGCAAAAATTTAATGTATCTTTTCCAAAAAAAAAACATAATTTAACTACAAAAAACTCCGTGCCAAGCTCAGCCACCCCTGTAATTACTTCATAAACAGAGTGCCTATAAGTATAAACAGGCACTCGTGTATTGTCGAGGATGACGATTCATACTCGCACGCGCCCGCGCCCCGAGGGCTCTCCAAGTGACGAGGATCCGAGGTGTCGACGGCAATCAGCGACACCTTCCGTGTTAAGTAGGAACTAGACTTTCGTGTAGAATCCACTTACTTCGTTTATTTTTACACAATACATTACAGTACAATACAATGGGACAATTGACACCAACACAAGTACAGTCGAAGACATAAATATCTAAACGGCCATAGCGTCAAATGCATACATACATTAGCTACCACCATCTTGCTTGCTAATCCTGCCGTGAAGCAGCAGTGCCGGTGAAATTAGTGGCACTTGAGGTATCCCAAAGTAGGCCTCTAGGTTGGCAACGCATCTACAATCCCCTGGTGTTGCAGGTGTCTATGGGCGGTGGTGATCTCTTACCATCAGGAGACCCACTTGCTCGTTTTCCATCCAGTCGAATAAAAAAAATACATGTATAGACATCAACCCTTATGGTTAGTGGTATAAAGGTATACTCGTAGATATTTTTGACGTCAGACTTCTATTTTTCAAAACAAAAGATTTATGAGATTTTAAATTTTATGTGTTTCATTGTTGTACACTTGACCCGACATATATTTATGTATTTGACTGTACAAATTTCTCTCTCAAGCAGAGGGTCGTGGGTTCAAACCCCGGCTCGCACCTCTGAGTTTTTCGAAATTCATGTGCGGAATTACATTTGAAATTTACCACGAGCTTTGCGGTGAAGGAAAACATCGTGAGGAAACCTGCACAAATCTGCGAAGCAATTCAATGGTGTGTGTGAAGTTCCCAATCCGCACTGGGCCCGCGTGGGAACTATGTCCCAAGCCCTCTTGTTCTGAGAGGAGGCCTGTGCCCAGCAGTGGGACGTATATGGGCTGGGATGATAGACTGTACAAATTGCATGACACTAAAATGTTAATGCAACAACAAAAGAGCAATGTTTATTGGATTTCTCTACAAACAGCCAGTCGAGTTACACTGCATCTGACAGCTAGAAACATCAGTTGTGGAAGCTGACGTCTCATTGTACCTATTGCAGAATGCAGCTGCCATGCACTTTATATTAGTAAGGCAAGCTGTATTTTGAATAAACATCTATCCATCAACGTGAAAGTTAGTTTTTTTATTACATTTTAATATGAACGAGTCTCACGGTAGATTCATGTTCAAAGTTCTGTGGTTTTTCGGTTCATAAATCAAACAATCTATCATCATCATCATCATCATGTCAGCCGAAAGACGTCCACTGCTGGACATAGGCCTCCCCCAAGGCTCTCCACTCAGACCGGTCTTGTGCTTTTCGCATCCACCGCGATCCCGCGATCTTAACCACGTCGTCGCTCCATCTTGTTGGAGGCCTACCGACAGCTCGTCTCCCGGTCCGCGGACTCCATTCGATAACCTTTTGACCCCATCGGCCATCAGTCCTGCGAGCAATGTCCCATTGCCACTTCAGTTTCGCAATTCTTCGAGCTATGTCGGTAACCTTAGTTCTATTGCGGATATCATCATTTCTGATTCTATCCCGCAGAGAAACCCCGAGCATAGCCCTCTCCATAGCCCTTTGAGTGACTTTGAGCTTCCTTATGAGGCCCATCGTTAGCGCCCACGTCTTAGATCCGTATGTCATCACTGGCAACACACACTGGTCAAAGACTTTTGACTTCAAACACTGCGGTAATTTGGATGAAAAGACACTGCGAAGCCTCCCGAACGCTGCCCAGCCGAGTCGGATTCGACGAGTGATCTCTTTCTCGAAGTTGGACCTACCTAACTGGACCGTTTGTCCTAGGTACACATACTCGTCAACAACTTCGAGCGCAGAGCCTCCGACTATTACGGGAGTTGGCACAACATGGACATTAGAAATGACTTTTGTCTTGCCCATGTTCATTCTCAGGCCAACTCGGTCGGAAACTTTGCTGAGGTCAGCGAGCATAGCACTGAGGTCCTCCATGGTCTCAGCCATGACTACAATATCGTCGGCGAATCGAAGGTGAGTGAAGTACTCGCCATTAATGTTGATGCCTCGTCCTTTCCAGTCCAAAACCTTAAAAGCATCCTCCAATGCAGCGGTGAACAGTTTCGGAGAGATCACATCTCCTTGTCTGACTCCCCGCTGAAGAGGAATAGGCTTCGTGCTCTGGTCCTGTAGTCGGACGGACATAGTGGCGTTTTCGTACAGACACTTCAACACTTCGATATACCGGTAGTGAACTTGGCACCGCTGGAGAGCCTGCAGCACAGCCCAAGTCTCGATCGAATCGAAGGCTTTCTCGTAGTCTACAAATGCAAGGCAAAGGGGGAGGTTATACTCTTCGGTCTTCTGTATAACCTGCCTGTATGTGGTCTACGGTACTATAGCCTTTTCGGAAGCCGGCTTGTTCTGGAGGCTGAAAGTCGTCAAGCCTGCATGCGAGACGATTTGTGATGACCCTGGAAAACAGCTTTAAACATGGCTCAGAAGTGAGATGGGTCTATAGTCAAACAATCTATAACCGCCTGTAATCCTTTCAGCAACCTCAATCAGCCGAGCCAGATGGAAAATTAAAAACCGAAACAGCATAATGCAAACAATGTAATTCTGCGTTTTAATTATTCGCAGAGGGTCGGGTCTAATTATTCAACTTAATTGGAGTTTTGTTGGATGGCCCGGGATTCTATCGGCATCAATTTGCTTAAAATTGTCTGCTGACCGGTGGTGAAGGTTTGTCAGTTACAAAGGTCGCGAAGGTTATTGTTTTTTAATTAAAATCAAAATCCAAACGGTTATTTACGGAAAGGGCTGTTTTACATGTAATTTTGTAACCCCCGACGCACATAAGTTTGACGCTAATGTCTGTCTATCTATCTATCTATCTATCTATGGCATCGTAGCTCTCCAACTAGGGCTATGTTTTTTATTACGTAAGAGCGAGTTTCATTGTGGTGTTTATTAGCTTATGTTTCATTAATATCGGTTCAACCGTTTTTGAGATATTAGCTTTAGAATATAACATTTGACACTTTCGTGATTTTTACTCATAGTCAAAATACCACAAACTGTACTTATCACGCTAAAACACACGAGTAATATTTGCCTCGACGTTTCGACCACATTACTTAAGTGTGGGGTATCAAGTCTGCCTAGCAGCGCGAGTCCTTCGAACTACCCGCACTTGATCACAAATAGTACCGGCACGTATCTCGAATTACCCACACTTGGTCATTTTTATTTGTCGCCTCATCAGACCGACATACAACCCTAACAACGTCCGATCGTCCCTCCGAACATTCATCCCGACGCCGACACTTATTTATAACAGGATTCCACGAAGATGAAAGCTTATATCCATCGTCCCGGTTGAAATTTTTGTACTTTTTTATTTCAATCGCTTCACGCACCATTCTTGAGTAGAAATGACGTTCCGTGGAGAGAATTTTGGGATTGTGAAGCTCAATCCAGTGGTTTGGTTCTGACTCCAATAGATGTTCGGCTATGGCTGACTTGTTCACTTGGCGATTTTTAACAGCCGCAATATGTTCCTTGACCCTCTCAGCTATTGTTCTTTTCGTTTGTCCGATGTAGGAACTACCACAACTACAATTAACCTTATAAACACCCGGTGTTTGGAAGGGAACGACATCCTTGGGTGTCCTAAATATGCCTCGCGACTGGTTAAATATTACCTAATCGTGTGTTAGCGTGATAAGTCCTGTTTTACTTTTTTGTGGCAATACCACCATTGCCACAAAGAATGCGCCGTAAGAAACTTGGCAGAAAATATTTTTGAATCAAATTTATAGGTATTTCAAATCATTTAATACTAGCATAAGTTTTTTCAACTGTATTGCTAACTCAATGATCCAAGTTGGTCAAAAATAAAAATAAATATTACTATTAAGAATTAAATCCAGAAAAGCAAATTAAATTAGATATACATATAAAGTTCTCTGGAATTGCCTTGTCCGACTCAGGCAAGTACATAAATTTCAGTTAAATAAAAGCCTGTAAAATTTTTACTTGTTACATTTATTTCATATTCGATACACATAAAAATACAGATATAAGCAGAATTACAAATTAAGCCACAGCTCACCCTTAACGCTGCCAAATATTATTTAGCCAAAGTATTTAAATTCCCCTTATCCCGTCCGTTGTCTAATTAGGAACGAATCAACGGGCAACAGCGGAACATTCTGTATTTACATTTCTCATTGTGGCAGAACTGTTTTTTTATGCAATTCCATTTCAAATTGTACAATGCTTTGCCGTTAATTGTGAACGTGATGTGCTTTCCACTGGGAGCTGTCAGTTACTCTTTTTACCCGACTGCCCGAAGGGGGATATGTTTTTCGAGTGTACATATTTGATTTGAAATACAATACAATACAAAGACTCTTTATTGTACACCAGACATAGTAAGCGATACAGAAAACAGATACACAGAAAAAAAAAAATAATAATAATTACTAGAAATTAATTACAAATTAACTGAATGCGGTTACTGAGTGTGTTAACATGCTGGCTGAGTCTTATTTTTTGTTATTTTGGATACTTATTCAACATTCTCATTTCTTCTTCATTCTAAAAAACGTGGGCCCGGGCCCACTACCTTTTGAATGAGACAACATCAACAACTAGGCTAGAACGTCTTTGTAATATACATCGCAATATTCACTCCTAATTAAAAATGTAATCACTTACCTTCCCATTATACACACATACCTCATGTACATGGTATATAGATTGCGCACTGAGAGAGTCAATACGCCTACCAAAATAATTAATTATGCTACAGCTTGCTAAGGGATAGGTAGGTACTTTGAAGTAACCCGCATTGCATACATCTCAACACAAATCAGTCACAATAAGATTATGGTAAAAAATAAAATTACATTTTTAATACGAGCTTTTTTTGCTGACTGTACTTTTTGTTGACTGTACTTGCATTGTCACCCAAACTACATTTGCATACCAAATTTCAAGTCGATGCCATTAACCGTTGAAGAGTTCCGTCCCGCGCTTTACCAGATTATTGTATTGTCACGCAATTTACATAAGTATGTCAAATGTCAAGATAATCCGACTACTAAAAGCGGGTCAAATTTAACTTGCAAGATTTGACCCGCACATACAAGATACATACATACGTTAATACGTTGTTGTAGAGGCTTGAAAGTAAGCAATAGATGAACGAGTTAGTTTGAAGGCCGACCCTTGAGAGCCTTGGTCCGTGGGGTCCTAGCGCTTGAAAAACTCGAAGTTCGTGTCGTGCGGTCCCTCTAGCTGACACTTATACTATTTCAAGAAATTTTAAAAAGGTTAGTAGACGTCACAGGGGA
Organism: Choristoneura fumiferana; assembly: GCF_025370935.1. Lineage (NCBI taxonomy): Eukaryota > Metazoa > Arthropoda > Insecta > Lepidoptera > Tortricidae > Choristoneura > Choristoneura fumiferana. Next base: position 4,093,005 of record NC_133480.1, read on the forward strand.
CCGAAGAGCTGGCAGCTTCCTCGGACAAAGAATTAGCTTGGCTATTCAAAGAGAAAAAAAAGCAGAGCGGTTTGTCCTATGTGGCCTTTGAAGCCGAGGATCGTGGGTTCATACCACGGCTCGCACCTCTGAGTTTTTCGAAGTCCATGTGCGAAATTACGTTGGAAATTTACCACGAGCTTTAAAGGAAAACATCGTGAGGAAACCAGCACAACCTGCGAAGCGATTCAATGGTGTGTGTGAAGTTCTCAATCCGCACTGGGCCCGCATGGGAACTACAGCCCAACCCTCTCATTCTGAGAGGAGGCCTGTGCCCAGCAGTGGGACGTATATAGACTGGGATGATTCAAAGAGGAAACGCTGCCAGCATCTTCGGGACCTTGCCTAAGGGTAAAGTTAAGTAAAGTTTAGTCTCTCGTAGACCAATATCCAGATTTTCAATTTCCGGACGGACACAAGTTAGGGATCATCACAAAGCGAGCCTATTTCTTTCTCAAAGGGCCGGCAACGCATCCGTAACTCAACTGATTACAAACGCTGCCAACTTAATCAAAGCTGTTCTTAGGCACACTGTTTAGACATATAGACAGATAGGTACACATTATATAGATGCACTAACGCTAATATTGACCAATGATCTCCCAAGTGCTGTCTATGAGCGCCTGAGTAATCAGATTGTGTCCATTATATCCAGTAATAGGGTAAGTAATATCTGCAATGTTGACTTAGATGTTGATCTATATTCCTTCTGAGTATATGTCGGCGGCCGATCGTAAAATCCGCCAAATCACGAAATTCCTAGGCAAATCGTGAAACGGCGCCATTTCATGATTGGCTAAAGGACATCCGCCATATCGTTTAAAACTCAACGTTTAACGATTTGCCTAGTGACGTATCATAAAACGCCGCCATATCGCTTCGCTCGTCGTACCTATTTTTTATTTTTTTGGCATATCACGATGTGCCCGTTATAATATCTAAGAATATCGACGAATGCGTTGCTCTAATTGATCTACCATATTATTTCTCAGGCACATCGTGATATGCCTGGTTAACTTTTAGGCATATCATGAAATGGCGCCATTTCATGATATGCCTAGGAATTTCGTGTTTTGACGGATTTTATACAAAGCCGACATATACTCGTACAAAGACTTAGCAGCGGTCTCTCGCGTAAACCATTAGGTTTATCGGTTAAGGGTCTCTACCCATTACACCGTATCATACCATGACCGTAACAGCAACGTGTAAGGCAAAAATATATTCTTTGTCAAAGTCAAACAAAATATCTTTATTCAATTTCGGCTATAACAAGCACTTATGAATGTAAAAAAATCAACCACCGGTTCGGAAAAACCTCTGTTGAGAAGAAACCGGCAAGAAACTCAACGAGGTTATTTTTTTTAAACAGACTTACAATATTACTAAATGATATCTATACATCACAAGTATTTAACACAACTTTATTTTTAACACAGTAGATTCGCTATTTGAAGGGACCGCTAATGCGGATCGGAGTTATTTCCAAATATCCCTGTCCATGATATAATCATTAACTTTATAATAGGCCTTTGATATTAATGTCTTCTTGACAAGATCTTGTATTGATCTTGTATTTGTATTGAAAAGTATGACTATGCCCACTAGCACGTTTCCTGACTAACTGTCGCCACAGAATATATAATAGTACGTCGTCGTCGCATGTCATGTATGCGCTTGACATTCCGTTCCTGACCCGTTCCTATTACGGTCATAGCATCATACGGTATAGTAGGTCATCATTAATTTAAGAGTTTAGCTTTTGTCGGTGGAGTAATCGCCACTCTTTTCGGTTCTCTGCCAGCGTTTTCAGCTCCTGATACGACATGACATTGACTTTTTCCTTGGCTTGATTTATAAATGACCGTCTCTGCCTTCCCCTGCCTCGCCTGCCTTCTATTCGCCCTTCCAAAATAGTTTTTATGTAGCTGGTATAGTAGGTAGAGAATTGTAATTTCGGGATTTCACTATATTCCCATCGGAATTTCCAAAAATGACTCATTTACGTTGTATGATAAACTCTTCTTCTTCTTATTCCTCTCCTATCGGAGGTTGGGTAACATCATGGCGATTCTGATTTTGTAGGCCGCTGCTCTAAACAAGGACGTGGTACTGCAGTTGAACCAGTCTCGTAAATTCTTCAGCCACGAGTGTCTTCTACCCACGCTTCTCTTTTCGGCAATCTTTCCCCTGGATAAACACGCGTCCAAAATTTATGTGTTTGCTCGTAACTTCTCTTGAATTGATAAGTGTAAGTTTTTTTTCATCCTTTATTTTGTATATGTTTTTATTCCTGCATTAGGTAAAAATTGGAACCCAAGACACACAACGTGCAAATGCAGAATCATCCTTCGCCCATTACTTTGCTCGTATTTACCATTTTATTTCGCAAAATATAGTTGTTATTAAAAAGCTAATAAAGCCGATGAACGGTGAAGCAGACTAGTCCTCGAATGGAGACCACGGACGGGAAAATGTAGTGTAGGGCGTCCTGAGGCACGGTGGACGGATGACCTTAAGAGGATCGCTGGCGGCGGATGGATGCGAGGGGCTGAAGACAGAGTGCTGTGGCGCGCAATCCAACAATTCTAAGGTAAATTAGAAACCAAGAGTCATCCGAAAAAAATAAAGAAAGGAATTTTCGTCCTATGACGTGTAATAATTGCAAAAACATAATAACTTGTTATATGCGCCAGTGGGTTAACTACCCCGCGTAATCGGGTGACGGGGTAAAAGCTGAAACAATTCCCCACCCTCCCGTCACCCTCCAATTTGTAGGGGTGAAAAAATGGTTACAAGCTTTTGGAGATCCGTTTTAAACAAGTTTTTGTTGAAGTATTTGATACAACCGATGCAAAATGAAGTCTCAAAATCGAGTACCGTGTTTAAGTCCCCGGGGCTTGATCCAGTGGCTCAATTAAACCAGAAATAACCACTTTTCTCTTCCTTTTGTTATAAGTACCGACTTAAAGTTTGTTTCAGTATTTATTTAAGTAAGTAATTAATCGAAGCGGTAATACGTTTCGTATGCTCTGCCTACCCCATTTGGGAATACAGGCTGTTTGTGTGTATGGGTGTGTGTGCGTGTGTAAGTTATCTTTAAGTTAGTTGTGTATTAATCTGTCATCTCTCAGGATAACAGGATCAAAGGAATTTTGGCACAAATGCCTCTATGACATTTTTTTCTTTATTATTATTTATTGATCTGTTAACCTCGTTAATAGTTATCTTAAAAAGATCGATTAAATGATTTTACAAGCGGTTATTTGTCTAGTTTGACAGCAAAACACGAGTTTCTCAAAATATTCGATGCAACTCGAGAATTAATCGAAATATAATACACTTATGACGAAGCCTTGGAATTCAGCCAATTTCAGCAAAGACAAATACCTAAGTTAATTAAGATGTATGCTAATGAAGAACCTTCACAGGCGGAGGCGCGTAGAAGTGTTTACGCAAATGTCTTAAGATTTCAAACTTTCAACGATGCAATATACAATCATCATCAACATCATGTCAGCCGTAGGACGTCCGCTGTTGGACACAGACGGAGGTTATATTTTCACTATTGTATGTCCGCGGATCAGCAAGCGCAGCGTAGGACGTCCACCAACAAGGGCAGATGACGATGATGATGCCTTACATTTCTGGCGCTCGCTATCGCAATCAAATGACAGTTTTTGTATGCGAAATCTGTCATTTGATTGCGATCACGAGCGTCAGAAACGTTAGGCGATACAGCCTTTGATTAAAGCCGCAGGTTCATGGTAGACACAGGCCACTTCCAACCGATGCTAGGTTTGCACGGACTTAGTACTTGTTATTAGTGTAAGTGATTAATTAGGGACTTGTCTGGAAAGTGACAAGTAGCGGTATACACATTACATATACGCCATTGATTACCGCCCCCGACTCGTTTTAAGAAATGTTTTTAGGTACTTTCACTTGACATGAATGTTCACACCACCCGACAAGTGACAAGTATTAGTAAATTTTTAGATGGAAGCAGCAGGGCTACTACGAAACTCGAAACTTGAATTCCGTGTCGTGCGGTCCCTCTGACACTTATACTATTTAATACGAGAGTGAGAGGGACCGCACGACACGAACTTCGAGTTTCGAGTTTCGTAGTAGCCCTGCAAGCACTTTGTTGCTTAGCAAACAGGACAGGCTTCTATTCACTCGAACTTGCAGTTGCACTAATAAAAGCACTTATGCAATATTTTTGTTATACACCACATCTGACAAGGTTTAAGTGACAAGTACTAAGCATTAGCTACTAAGCTCGTGTAAACCAAGCTACTCTCCAGTCTCTTACGCGAAAATTCGCGTCTGGCTTATCCGTAAAACTTCTGCGTACTCACACGGAACCCGCGTTTCTAGTCGTCACCTGCCTAACCGTCTCTTTAGCATGTCGCGTAGATCCGAAAGGCCGTTAAACAAAGTTAGCAGGGTGATTCTACGCGGCAGGTCGATTGTCCCCGTAATAGCTGTTTATGCCCTATCCATTAGGCGGCAATGGCTTGTTTGCAGTAAATCTAAAGCAACTTTTTCCGGCGAAATTTATGCTGGAATTGCCCAAACCACTTTGTCATATTTGGTACTAGATGTTCCCGCGACTCCGTCAGCGTCGAATTCGTTTACTGATCGCTATCCCGCGGGAACTATGCATTTTTTCGGAATAAAAACTATCCTTAAACAGCTTAAAAACTACGATTGTTTTTTTGGAGTCTTTTTGTATTTTGAATCTTTTAAATAGAAAAAGACTCCAAAAAACCAATCATATTGATTGCTTAATAGCGACATCTCTTGTCCGGGTGAGCGGTTAGTTACGAAAGTGTTGATGTTTCTCGATGAGAGCTAAAACAAAGATGTCGCTAGTGTCGCTGCTTAAGTGGCTAGGAAAGTAAAAAGCAGGCTGAAATGTGTGGTGCATGGGTAAAATTTGTGTCTAGACTCATGTCCAGTGGTGGTGTAGAGATATGGCACGCAGCACGGAATGCTGAGGACTGGGTTCGATTCCCAGCGCTGGTCTCTTTTTCTGGGTTTTTTTCTGTGCATCCATGTTTCAGTTTGTATTTTCGTTAGCTTAAAAACTATTTATCATTGAACTATAAAAAATGTAATAAGTATATGACGAAAGATAAGCTTTTGAGTCAGGATCCGACTAGATGATTGAATGAAAATTAAAAATGTGATCTGATAGAACTCCTCTTAATATATAAGTTAATGTCTCTACTCCAATAATTATTCGTGATAGATTTTTATATTCTTTGAAAATGAATTAGTGTGTATTAACGGTTTTGAAAGAAAATAAAAGTCTATAACGAATAATTATTGGAGTATACACATTAACTTATATATTAAGAAGTGTTCTATCAGACAAAATTTTCAATTTTCATACAATTTTTATGTAATAATCGAGTAAAACTAACAAAAATGCAACGTTGCCAGCTCAGCAGATATAAACGCTCTTAAAAAGCTTGTATTTTTACGTGTAGGTATGTAATCTGTATTGTTTACTTCCTAATAAATATCAAAACAGAATGTCTCGCACAAACTCCAATATTGCTAGAAGGACACCGCTTCGGGCAAGGATCAACCTATAGTCCTATATAAAACCCATATAACACCTCATAACTTTCCAACACACCCACAACGTTCCAGCCTTCACTGAAACACAAGCCTTAAAGTCGTGGCACAGCGTCGCTTTTGCAATGGCATAGTTAAATTAGATTGGAGGTTGTGTAAGTAAGCTGTTACACACACAGGCCTTTTGATGGTTATTGATGTCCGATACGACAAATATAGTTTCCAATTACTTCAAGCTCCTTATAAGCAGTAATAGTGCTTCCTATTTGCTTAAAGTTGTATTAAGTTACTAAGTAACCCTTTAAATGCATAGGGAAGCCTATAAGCGGAGATATATACACAATATCGAAATATACAAACACGTCAGGAGTAAAAAAAATTGAAAGATTACTAAGGCGTGGTTACTGGTTGGTTGGTTTTTTTTCTATAATTTGCACTGTTGCGCTTATTGTTAAGTTTATAATGATCGGTAGATCTCCAAGTTAGGTATCTACTTATCCAAAGGATCCCCTACATCTCTAATTTAGAGAAAATAAAATTTTGACGTGTAAAACATGTCAGTTTTATTTTTTATTTATATACTTATTTCTAATTTACTCTGTTTTGCTAGCTTAAGTAGTTACTTGTAAAGTTAAGAAAATTATAATACAATATTGTTTAAAAAAAAATACTTTCTTCTTTCTTTTCTTGCGGTGCGATAGTATCTAAAAGTAACATGTCAAAAAGCCCATTGCCGCTACTAACATAATAAACGTTTTGATTTTGACTTTGAATATAAGCCGTGGTGGCCGAGTGGTTTCGGCTCGCACCTCTGAGTTTTTCGAAATTCATGTGCGGAATTACATTTGAAATTTATCACGCGAATTTATCGCTTTACGGTGAAGGACAACATCGTGAGGAAACCTGAACATACTTGCGAAGCAATTCAATGGTGTGTTTGAAGTTCCCAATCCGCACTGGGCCCGCACTGAGAGGAGGCCTGTGCACTGCAGTGGGACGTATATAGGCTGGGATGATGATGATGATATACAGCTGAATTTCTGTTGTTAAATGTCTAGATTAAGCTGTTCATTTGCCATCGCAGCTACATTAAATTCTAAACTCATGAAAAATACCAGAAGATACATTGAAATTATTCCACTCTGAAAACGCCCATTTTCCCATTTTCGCAAATAATATAATGCCTCAACCCCTCGTAGTGTCAACTCGTATAATTAAATTACGTTCACAATCGCAGGAAGCGGCCCATACATGTTACGATTTGTTCAAACATAAACGGACCAATGGATACAACGCATGACGTCGCAGCGGGAGTGTTAAATTAGACTATCGAGCTTCATAATCTTCGTCAGATTATGTAAAATAAAATAATAATTCAAGTAAGTAAATTGCCACGGCAATTTGTAACGGAAAATAC
>NC_133480.1:4104088-4185890 GCF_025370935.1 Choristoneura fumiferana
ACCCGACGAACTGACACCGGCGCCCAAACTACCCGCGTTAATAATCGTGAATTTCGCCATTAACGAAATCGTCGCAAGATATTTTTCTGTGACAACATTATAATACAAGTTGTCGACTCGGATTGACTAATTTTTTACGCTCTTCAATTTGATGTGCATTTCGTTCGAGTCTATCTTACCCCTTGACGAAATTATTAATATAGATAACAATGACATTAAAATTAAATATTTTAGTTATTAATTTATATTTCCATTCTTCCCGATTTATTCTCAACAATAATCAAACAACTAGATACGAGTGCCACTAACGACAGTTTTTTGGTGCATAAGCCATAGTTGACAACCTTAGAGCGACCGCCGAGCGTAGGTATGAAAAGTGAAGTACACACAGGAGATTGACTTCTGAACTATCTGTGTTTTGTGCCAATGGGTAGTAATTCGGAAATATCGCTGCCATAATATTAATTAATAATAATAATACGATTGGGAATCATTTTACCTCTAAGGGATCATTATTCATATTCCACGCATCTCCCCTATATTCAAGGCGCTGAATGCTAAGGGTTGAATGCTTCCCACTAAACGCATCTTCAGTGTGGCTTCAGCCTATGGAAATTTGCCGCGAAATTGCTCCGTGTATAAACACGAGAGCACCAAGCCTCATTTGCCTTCTATTTGGCGAACACTCTGATCTGAAGATGTCGTACAGGGGGGCTACTACGAAATTCGAAAATCGAAATTCGCATCGTATCGACACTCTCACTCTCGTATTAAATTATTAAAAGCGTCAGCGAGACGCAGTAGCCCCCCAGGAATGAAATCTATCTGTGTCGAAAGGAACGCAAAAATGTAGTAAAGACGAAAACACGCACATAAATGAAAACGGATCGCCATCGATGTCGAAAACAATACATACTTTCCGATTTTCGCTTTTATTGCTTCGCAGATTTATAGTAACTTTCCTGGGTGTGTAGGTATCTAATTGCATATATTTTTACAGTCATAATGTGATAAATATATTTCGTAATTTTTTCAGATATTTTTAAATGGTCATCCTGTAGAACTCTGTAGGTTAGGTTTAGGTTTCTTTTTATAACAATTTTGAGCAATTGTCGGACTCAGAGAAAAATAGAGTTATGACAAACAACACATTATGACAAATATTACATTATAACATTATGATATTAGAATTTAGATAAAATTTGGTACGTACTAGTTGCAATGGACACCTGGAATAACACACAGGCTACTTTTTATCCCGATATTCCGATGGTATCGGGATAGAATCTTGAAATCTCGACCGTTATGTACACTGTGTCATGAAATTTGGCACAGTTGTTCTGAAGTAGACAAATGAATCCTTTGCAGACAAAGTCCTAGGACACAGCTAGTACCTATTTTATATATACTCGTACCTTATCCTCTTTGGCACTCACCGCTGCCAAATAAGCAGGAAACTGTTTTACCGCGTACCTACCCCAAGATGCCCATAAAACGTATGGTGTCGCGGTGGTGTCGAGCCTTTATAACAACATATAAATACAGTAGGCCTATCTTGTTAGCAGATCTCCAGAACACTTTAGCAAAATTTACTGATGCTCCGGCCCGCATTTTTAGGTAAGAATTCATTTAGGTTTTTTGAATAAATTGCGCCAGATTTTGAATATAAATGGGCTTAAAATAATGTTTTAAACTGGCGAACGATTCTCACTCATAACTAATATATTTCGGTAGGTACTTAACCAGGATTACTAGACATCTTTTTTTATGTATTTATTGTATCTTCTGATACACTACACTTCGCCAACTCGTGATCACGGGCGCTAAGTAGGTAAACTTTTAAACTCAAAAAATTAGTGTTAACTATCAGTTAGGTAAGTTTTCACTGCAGGTTTATAAATCGTGGTGTAGTTTTTGGGAAATGGAGCTGAAAATTTTTAGCTGCCTCTGGTTAGCGACCTTTTAAAAAAATGTACTCTGGGAAGACAGGGGGAGGGGGTCGGTACTTACTTATAACATTAAATGGACATCCCGCGATGTCCTGCGCTTTCTGGGGACTAAATTAAACACGTTCTTTCTTATCACCAGCATCATATCAGCCGTAGGACGTCCACTGTTGACGTAAGCCTCCTAAATAGACCCCAGTCGCTTCGGTCGGAAGCGGCCTGCATCCACCTTGAACCCGCGACTTTAACATCCATCCATCCATCTCGTTGGTGGACGTCCTATGCTGCGCTTGCCGATCCGCGGTCTCCATTTGAGAACTTTTCAGCCCTAACGGCCATCCGTTCTTCGTGCTATATGGCCTGCCCATTGCCACTTCAACGAGGGTCACATAGACAAGCGAATTATTGTCTATGTGACCCTCGTTCTTTTACGTAGGTATCACCTCATTTATGATTCGATCCCGTAAAGAAACCTCGAGCATAGCTCTCAGCAAAATACCTACTAAATTTTATATTAGATTCTTCCAGTTATAATACGGTTAGATAAGTACATGTAAGTACGTACTTCAGTCAGAATCATAAAATTTTCCGTTTCATTTCTGAGAAAATCGCGCACATAAAAACAAACATTTCGGATGAAATAACCTTCCCTTTTTAGGTGATTCTAGTTTTAAGCTAATACTGCGTAGCAATTACTGTTTCTGAGTATTTAGGTACCTATTCCTATAAAATTTGAGGGTTGCCCTCGATTTCCCTAGGATCCCATTGTCAGATCTTGACTTGGTGACGATGGAACCACCTCAGAAGAGTACTGATTAATCGGTGAACATACATAAAAAAAATACAATCAGTGGACCATAGAACCTCCTCTTTTTTTGAAGTCGTTTAATAAAAGTAGCCAGACGTTGGTTTTCGTGCTGTAAAGCGATCATATAGTTATACATTACAGATTTATTTGTAAGGAAAAAAGTAGTAATTTTTTAAGGAAACATATGAAAGTAATGTTAACTTAGGCCTTCACAAACTAACCTTAAAGTTTTTAGGTATAACAAAAATATACCTACACTATAGGTACGCTTATATGTACTAAAACAAAATTGTCCTACGAAAGTGAAACACACATCTAAACAAATTCTCATAACATGACCAATGATCACCAAACTACCATCTTACATCATCATATATATCATATCATTACCAATTATTTTTTTAAAGGGGCCATTCGATTGACCTAGGGCCATTGCAATCCCACTAAAATTATAAATGCGAAAGTTTGTAAGTCTGTTTGTTTGATACCCAAACCCTGGTTACGCTGAACCGGTTTACCCCATCACGTCTAAACTGCTGAACCGATTTAGATGAAATACGTATACCTACACATAGTTCGAGTTCCGGGGGAAGGACATAGGATAGTTTTATCCCGGAAAACTGCATAGTTCCCATGGGATAGCGATAAATGAATTCGAGTAGCGGGCAATAAGCTGGTATTTATTAATTTCAATGTTTTATTTATACTGTTCGCATGACTAATTAAGATATGCTAATTAATATTATTTATTGTATCGAAAATACAAACTGAGACATGGATGCACAGAAAAATCAGAAAAAAGAGACCAGCGCTGCGTGCCATACCCCTACACTACCACTGGACAGGAGTACAGACACGAATTTCTCCTATGCACGCATATCTCAGGTTGCTTATTTCTACTACGCTACGCTACTTAAGCAGCAGCACTAGCGAAATCTATGTTCCGCTCTCATCGAGAGACGTAACACACTTTCTGTGCATCCATGTCTCAGTTTGTATTTTCGATGGTTTTACGGGATGACCGTAAAAGTAACAAATTTGGAGTTGAAATAAAAAATACAAAAAGACTCCAAATAACTAATCGTAATTTATTTATGTGTTATAGCCTTAACTCAATTAAATAAATATAATTCGGCTACGTTACTAGCCCTTTGTTTCGTACCCAGTCCGTACGAAGAGTAAGTAGGTACTTAGAAGCAAGAACGAGTGGGAGTCGGCAGCTGTGCCCTGTAAGGGTGGGTATTAAAAAAACGTATTAAAACGAAAGGTTATGTGCCCGGTACAGTAAGCAAAACAAAGTAAAATTTAAAACTTAAAAAAACATCAATTAAAAATTTGAAGGTTTATACGATTGCTTCCTGGTAGGTAATGTACGATATTATTCCGTTATGTTTAAAGCAAAAGCAGTACCTAATATAATTTACCTAATGTAAAATGTTATATGAAATATTAAAGCAGATTAGTTAGCCTAGCCTGGTAGGTACAGAAATTCGTCTAAGAACTAAAGTCACCGACATAGCTGGAAAATATGCAAGTTGAAGTGGCAATTCAATTCCATTTATTTAATTCAGATAAAAAACCATATTGGCGGCAATGGGCGGGTCACATCGCTCGAAGAACAGATAACCGTTGGGGGAGAAAAGTCCTCGAGTGGCGACCACGAACCGGAAAACGAAGCGTTGGCAGGCCTCCCACCAGGTGGATTGACGACATCGTGAGACTTGTAGGTAACCGGTGGATGCAAGTGGTGAGTTGTCGTTTTTTGTGGCGTTCTAGGGGGAGGCCTTTGTTCTTCTGTCCAGTGGTGGTGTAGAGGTATAGCACGCAGCACGGAATGCTAAGGACCTGGGTTCGATCCCCAGCGCTGGTCTCTTTTTCTGGTTTTTCTGTGCATCTATGTTTCAGTTTGTATTTTCGATATAGTACAAAATCATTTGAATTCGTTAAAAATATTATTCGTTTTTAAATTACTCCCTCACAGGTATACAACATAAAACTATGATTTATTTAGTGGTAGCACATCTAAATTCGCGGGGCCTGGAAAAGGTTTAAGGCGTAGGTACATTTTGTTTAGAAGCGCTGCGCGGCTCTGCCAATACTGGATATTCATAGCGCAGCGAGCGACCCTCACGCCATCTAGTGAGCAAATATAGAAACTCCAAATCCTAAATTTCGCTATCGAAGTGCGAACTTCTGACGCTCCCCGACTTCGGTCCCCAGGTAGGTATAATACCAGCCTGGAGAGATAAGAGTATCTGTATCGTACCTCTTTCCACATTGGATACCTACAAAGTTGTGCGGATACTACAAAGTTAGAGAACCTGCGATGAACAAGTCCGACGCACACTTGGCCGTTTTTCAGGGTTCCGTACCTCAAAAAGAAAAAACGGAACGGAACCTATAGGATCTTATAGGATCACTTTGTCAAGTCTCTTTATCTTGGGAACGAAAAAAAACAATATTCTAAGTTAACTTAAAAAAAAGATACGGCCGTTTACGCCGCAAAAAACGTAGATAGACATTTCGACACTCTCAAGGGAATAAAAACTTAAAAAGTATTTTCCGTTGATCTAATTAGAACTACGAAATTTGGACTGGATATTCTTAAATAGGTACCTACAAATTTGTACGGAACCTCCGGTGCGCGAGTTCGACACACCCTTGACCGGTTTTTTTAAACTTTCATTGCCGATGTTACAAAAAAACAGTCATAACGTGTATGCAAAACGGGAGCAGGGCTCAACAGCTTACCGGGATTAGCCCGTCTTATTACTCGCCAAATAAAACATGGCGCCCTACCAGGGAAATTAAACCGTTTGTGTGGAAAGATAACCCGGGATTTGACACTCTTGTTTACAGGTGCTGTGCAAGTATAGAACAATTTTGCCGATAAGTAATTATATCACATGAAGAAAAAACCCGGCCAAGAACGTATCGGGCACACCCAAAATAGGGTTCCGTAGCCATTACAAAAAAAAGTATCTTCACGGCACTTACGTCCTTTTGTTGAGAAGCGCAGTTTTTCGGCAATAACTCAAAAACGGTATAGCCGATCATGTTGAAACCAATTTTCGTTAAAAGTATTTAATAAGCGTTACCTTTCCATATTTTCTGCATATTTTTTGGACAAACGGTTTACAAGATAGAGGGGGGGACATAAGTTTTGCTACTTTATTTCCGGATAACTTCACTTAATCAAATTTTTTTTTGGAAACCTTAATATCTTTTCAATAGAGCTGGCGAACTACGTGTCACACGTTGATGAGAGATAATTTTTTTTTTTCAATTTCTGTTACGTGTATGGAGTGACCCTCCTATAAATATTTATTTTTGTAATTTAACTACAAAACTAAATAGCGGCTTTTACAAGACATCTGTACTCCAAATTTCATTGATATACATCTTGAAGTTTTCGAGTAAAATGCCTGTGTCATACGGACGGACGGACAGACAGACAGAAGGTTACGATTCGTGCCCATCAGTCCGGGTGCATGTCCGTCCGGCCCAGTCCCAGTTCAGCTTGGCGTGGCGGCCTTGACGTCTCCAATATTTTCTGATACCGTATACTGCTTCAACTTTGCCCTCTGGGCCCAACATTGCCTGATTCGATTTAGAGTCGATAACTCAGCACCCTTAGTAATAATAATTCCCGTGTAGATAAAAGTTTAAAACCTGAGTGCTAAGTTATCGACTCCAAGTCAAATCAGGCAATGTTGGGGCCAGAGGGCAAAGTTGAAGTAGTTAACGGTAAACGAGAGTAACAAGCGTTTATAAATAGGGGGTTTAGAAACGGACGACCAGACTTACTTATAGTAGGTACTCACTTCTATCTATGGATTTTTAAAGAGTCAACTTAAAACAAAACTGCAGGGCTACTACGAAATTTCAAAATCGAAGTTCGTGTCGTTCCGTCCTTCTGACGCTTATACTATTTAATACGAGAGTGAAAGGGACGGTACTAGGGAGGGTAGTTTAGCCAAATACTAAACGCGATTACACTTTCCTAAATTAGGATTCTAAATTATTTAGGATCCTAAATTTAGTCAAGTCAACCTAAGCCAAAACATACAATTATTCAAATTAGGCTTTAAAAAGTATTTATTAATGTCAAAAAATCTTTGTTGCGTAAGAATCGGCAAAAACTTTCAAAAGAAGAATCCACGGCGGAATGAAACTCAAACAATAAGTAAACAACACTGAACTGAAAGTTATAACTAAGCACGCCTGTCAAATATAATAGCAAAATGTTTTTCGTTGAAGTAAATACGAATTCATCACAACCAGGGGTCTTATAAGCTAACGAAAATTAAAAATAAACCCAGGAAATAGTTGAATTTAATAAAAATACCACAAGTAAAATTGTGGATGGATACTTCGGTTATCTAAAACTTAGAGCAAGGAAGCCCGTGTTGCTCTAAGCGTTTAAATAAAGAATAGATACTTACATCGAATTCGCTCTTCTCTTTCGTAGGTAAGGTAAGTATATGCAATGAAAATTGTTCTATTGTTTAATGAAACTTGTTTTTATTTTTATTTTGTCATGTAATTTTTTCTATACTTTTATACTCTATATATTTACCAATTATATTTTGAAAAAAAAAAAATTTTCTGCCCATTTTCTTGCGGCGCATTCTTCTTGGCAATGATGGTATTTCCGAAAGCGCTGGTAGTTTAAAAAAAATGTGTAAAAGAGCCTATTGCCGCCTAGGTACTTACTGAATAAATCATTTGAATTTGAATTTGAAAATCTAAAACGAATTCCTTAAAGAAAATTAAATGAAGAAATATTCCATTTCCTTGGTAACTTAAATGTCGTCTTTAGCATTATCTTTTTAGGGTTCCATAAGTACATGAAAAGAGCCAACGAGACACAGATACCCAGGCTCCGCCTGCCTGTTCTTGTGTCAGATTGTATCTTTTCAACCGTTTTAACGCAGCCACTCACGATTAAACGAGTTTAACATGTTTCGGGCTAATCCGTAGCTGTCTTGATTCGCATTTAAACGAAAGGCTACGGATAGCCCGAAACATGTCGAGCTAAAATTTTAAGACGTGAGTTTCCGCATTATATTTATGATGAGCACACTAGTTTCGTTTTACGCAGCCACTACTGAACTTACTGTAGCTGCTGTAATAATGAACGAATGCTGTAAGATACCTTCGGATTAAAAAAGTTTGGAATAGAAGAAACTTGTCTTTTCACTGTTTTTATCGATTCCGATATTAATATTCACTGTGGCACTAATGGCATTAACATCCAAAATTCTAACTACATTCATATGCTTAGGTACTGTTAGAAAAAGATAAACCAACACAAAGTGTGTAGTGGTAGGTCTATTAGTGATAAATTTTGTATGGTGGTACAGTCACCAGCACCAATATCTGACACAGCAAAGCGTGCATAAATATCTGATACGACTCGATTTCTAGGGCCGTTAGGACGTGTCAGATATTTTGCATTCCCCGTTGTGGCAGATATAGGTAATCCAGGTGACTATACATACAGTCAAAAATATTTAAATCCTTTCAATACCTAGTCATACAGGATGACAGCTATATCACTTTTTATTTCGTATATAACTTTTATTTTTAAAAGCATTGCTATACAGCGAGGAAATGCTGCCAGCATCTTTGGGTCCATGCCGCGGGGGGATACTTTTTCAATTTTCTTTTAGTTATAGTTTAGTTTTTTTTTATACGACTGGATGGAAAACGAGCAAGTGGGTCTCCTGATGGTAAGAGATCACCACCGCCCATAAACATCTCCAACACCAGGGGTATTGCAGACGCGTTGCCAACCTAGAGGCCTAAGATGGTATACCTCACGTGCCAGTAATTTCACTGGCTGTCTTACTCTCCACGCCGAAACACAACAGTGCAAGCACTGCTGCTTCGCGGCAGGATTAGCGAGCAAGATGGTGGTAGCAATCCGGGCGGACCCTGCACAAGTACCTACCTTACCACCTATTAGTTTGTTTTACTTTTATTAATATTTTTTAATTAGTCTAATTTTAATTTATTATTGTGTTCCATACTTAATTATACTTTTTATAAGTAGGTACCTAATACCTACGCTTTATCTCAGTAGGTATTCGTTTAAATATTGCAACTTAAACGGTTTACCCCAAACTAAAGTTTGTGACGGCACAGAACCCTTTGTGTTCGAGTCGGACTTGCGCTTCACCGCTTTTTTAACTTGTCGTGCCTTTATTTCTGCCTTAACGAGTGTAACGGGATACTCCGTTAAACAGGAACGTCGTTAACTGCTTGTTTAGATTAAAAACTGTTGTCGCTGGCCAAGTAATGAGACGAGAGGGCTGTTTTGAGAGTACCTAATGATATAATAGTGTAGTGTCCCAAAAACATTATTATTAATCCATCAGTTACATTATCAAAAAACATTATTATAGTCATCATAATCAGCCATAGGATGTCCACTGTTGGATATACGAGTATACCCCCCATAGACTTCAAACCCACCAAGGCAAAAGAGACTTACCCCCTTATTCATAAACGACAATCAAACCTATTTTAGTTAAAATGCCGCTAAAATTCGTTTCTCCTTATCTGTCACTTCGACATTTGTATTTGTTAGAAAGGGACAAAGCATTTGTTAGTTAACATAGGCTTGTTAAGTTTTATGAATAAGGGGGTTATTCATTAATTAATTTACTTGTCAATTTTATTTTATTTAACATTTTTTTGGCTATTTTTTTATATTTTTATCATTTAATTATAAAAAATACGGAACAGAAAAAAAACCTTATCCTAATGTGTTCGTATACCCAGCAAAATAATGTTTATCAAAACGCGTTAGAAGTAAGTTAACGCCAATGCGTCATAAAGAAATCTACACTTACCTCCACAAGTTTCTCTAAAGTCGGGACAGCAATCTCCCAATTTCAAGCAAGCGTGGTCACAATAGCACGGCTTGTCCGTGAGGTCCTCAATAATGGCGTTCTGATGCGCCTTCTGCACCACACAGGAACTGTCCCGCCCCGGACAACAAAGGTTGGCGTCCCTACAATAATTAGCGCCACAGTTGCCCGCCAAGAAAAAAACGAAACACAACCAGTACCGCAGCATTGTGGCACTTTTTTTTAAAACACTGATTTTATTTTTAATTTAGAAGCCAGCAACTTTGCATTCCGATTTGCAGATCTGAAACCAAAGAGAAAGTTCGGTATAGGCTTTTATAAAACTTCGTGAAACATATTGAGCTTTGGAAACTGGGAATGGATTGAAAAGGCTTTAGAAATAGTTCGAATATTTTTCTGTTTTTTTTTTGTTCGTAAAAATTGGAAAAGAGTAAAAAAGAACGTCAAAAAAAAAGCAAAAAGTAATTTGTACCAGTGCCTCCTGTGAGGTTTGAACTCACGACCCCTGGTTTACGAGACCAGTGCTCTACCACTGAGCTAAAGAGGCTTACGTAAGAGGTGACGAAATAGGCGTACACTTGCTCAACTCATTTATTACAATGAAAAAAGTACCTATTTCAATTTTTTTTTAACATTATGCAGTAGTCAGAGCCGCTAGCATCTTTCTTTACGCATATAAAATATTGAATCTAGTTATAGTCATTATTTATAAGCGCGGTTTAATAGAAGTAAGTATGTTAATTGCAAACTGTATGGAACCGTCTACTTTAACCCTGGTTTAAGGACTTCACTTGCTGGACAATTAAGTCTAAGTTTGGTATGGATACATTTTGACATTATTGAACTAAGCTTAATACTTACTAAATCGAGACTTTATTGCAGTATGTGGGTATTAAAACCAGAGTTGACCGACTAAAAAAAAAGCGGCCAAGAGCGTGTCGGACACGCCCGAAATAGGGTTCGGTAGCCATTAAGAAAAAATTAAGAAATATTTTTCTAAGGACTTCGTATTTTGTACGGAATAAGTATTCTAAGTTTAGGTATATTTTATACCTTACCTTAGGCTGCTATTTACTCTTAAACTAAGTACTAATAATTCTCAAGAAAACTTAACCGTTATAGTTTTTCTTGTAAGTTTGATATACTTACTACCATCCTGAATTTTTTCAATTTTTTCCACCCACCGGTTTAGATTTTAGAGGTGGGGGGACGCTCGATTTTAATGAAAATGTGCACTTTAAAGTTGAATTATTTTCAAACAAATCACTGAATCGAAAAATCGTCTTATGGTTTTAAAAGACCTATCCAACGATACCCCAGACTACAAGGTTGGATGATAAAAAAAAACACTCCCACTTTACGTCTATGGGAGGAGGTACTCTAAAAAATTTTTTTTTTATTTTTTTATTGTAAGTATCATTTTGTCGGCATACTTTACTTATTTTCGTGCAAAATTACAGCTTTCTAGCATTGATAGTCCCTGAGCAAAGCCGCGAACGGATAGACAGACAGACAGACATGGCGAAACTATAAGGGTTCCGTTTTTGCCATTTTGGCTACGAAACCCTAAAAAGAAAAGTAGGTATCTACCTATTCAATTTAACGAAATCTTTTTGTGTAGGTACAGGTACCTATAAGTGGGTTTATTGAGAGCGAGAGAGAAAAGAGAGGTTTATTTATTTACATTATATTCGATACACACGGTAAAAATACGTTTCTTTGGTGTAAATTGCCATCGTACTTAAATCGCCATTTTTTTTTTGTATTACTTCATCGAAGGAAAAAAAATCTAAACTTTTTCACATAATTATGTAGGCAGTTCATATTTTCTACCCTGAACTAAAGCTTAACACAAACATAAACAAACATTCAACACCTTTTGTCAACTCTTTCACCGAAGTCCTATAAAAAGGCCAAATTTTTCCAACACCCTTTTAAAGTCTAATTATAGCTGGTGTCCTACACCGGTCGTCGACCTCGCGATAACTCGCCACTTGCCATCCACTGCTACATGTTACTGTCATTAGCTACTGATTGGTTACAGAGATAAGTCGACGCGATTTTTCTTTGTCGTTTTTAGGGTCCGTTCTGAATAAAGTATTCGGGCGAATATTCGACCGTCATTTTGTTATGAATGGGCGAAAATTTGATGACATTCTCGATTATTATTAAGACTTCCTAAATATACTAAGATGTTATATGTATATACTCGTAGGATGATGATGAGGTAGGATAGGACGATGAGATTAAAAAAGTCGCTGCCTCAAACTGCTGGTAAATAGCGCAGGATAGAGGGAAGTGGCCATCTTTGGAGGAGGCCCTTACCCAACCCGGGGGCCTAGCTTAATGCATTTTAATAAGATAACTAGAAATAAGTCATTTAGTATTAAAAGAAAGAGAAATTTAAATATGTTTACCTAGCAACTAGTCAGCAATAAAATCTAGAAACTAAGATGAAAATGTAGCTTGGTCAAATAAAGGCTTTTCCTATTTTTTACTAGCTTTTTCCCGCGGCTTCGCCCGCGTAGAATTCGGTTATCGCGCCCTGTGCCCTTAGCGTAAGTTTTCGGTTACAAAATACGTCTCGATCGCGTTCGCGTTAAAATCTCAATTTGTATGGAAACACGAACAGCGCCTCTAGCGGAACGTTTGCGATGTTCGTGTTTCCATACAAATTGAGATTTTACGCGAACGCGATCGAGACGTATTTTGTAACCGAAAAATTACACTAGGGGTACTGTTCCCTCGGGAACTGTGCATTTTTTCGGAATAAAAAGTAGCCTGTGTCACTCTCTGGCCCATAAACTATATCTATGCCAAAATCACGTCGATCCGTCGCTCCGTTTCGACGTGAAACATGGACAAACATACAAACACACACACTTTCGCATTTTATTTTTATTAAGTACCTATACTTCTACTAGATGACCAGGCAACTGTAACATAATATTCTACCATGTCAATAACCTTACCAACAAAAAGTAGGAAAACCCCCGACTTTGCCACTTAAAAGTTCAATATCTCAAAAACGGCTGAACCGATTTTGATAAAGCATGTCTAGAACCATTGCTAGAAAATCTGCTTTCAAATAAAAAAACCGCATTCAAATCGGTCAACCCGTTTAAGAGCTACAGTGCCACACACTGACACACATAGCGGTCAAACTTATGCCCATGTAAATCAAATAAAATACGCTCAAATATTGATCCTCGAGCGTTTTGACCGCTCAGTTTAAACGTCATTAGCTTTCTACATTTATTCTTCTGCCGTGTTAATGTTAATTTTCATTATACTTGCTCGTAAACAGTGTCGTAACATGCAGGCTACCTTGGGTGCATCCCCCCAAATAAAACCCTCGACCTTAATGTGCTTGTCATGAAACCCGTGGTCGGTAAATGAGTTTGTTACTGCATGGCGTGCTGCTCATGCTGGCGTGCTGGTCGGGCACATGCTGCCAAGAGCGCAGCCACCGGTATCGACATAAAATTTTACTCGCAAATGTGATGAAAAACATTGTATGTCGCACGGGCCGTACTAGAATTACGAACATCGACTCATTAAAGCCCTCAGTCTTCGACTTCGGGCTTCTAATAGACTCTCGTTCGTAATTCCTTATTTACCACCCTTAAGACACAATGTACTATTACCTTAATGTGAAACTAAACTTAATGTGATTTTATCCTAACTCTCTGTCAATCTGAAGCGTAACGCGCGTGAAATTGAGGGGCGATGGGCGAACACGCCGCGATACTCGACCAGTACCCTTAGTGTAAGTTTTCGGTTACAAAATACGTCTCGATCGCGTTCGCGTTAAAATCTCAATTTATATGGAAACACGAACAGCGCCTCCAGCGGAACGTTAGCGATGTTCGTGTTTCCATACAAATTGAGATTTTAACGCGAACGCAAACGTGACGTATTTTGTAACCGAAAACTTACACTAAGGGCACAGTACCACTACCATGAGTTTACAGTGACCGGTACTCGATAGCGACGGCGTAAATTATTTGTAGATGCGCTGTACAATTCTCTATACAAATAATTTACGCCGTCGCTATCGAGTACGGTCACTGTAAACTCATGACGTAGTGGTACAGCAGTGCCCTTAATGTAAGTTTTCGGTTACAAAATACGTCTCGATCGCGTTCGCGTTAAAATCTCAATTTATATGGAAACACGAACAGCGCCTCTAGCGGAATGTTTGCGATGCCGACGACCTGGGTTCGATTTCCAGTGCTGGTTTTATTTTTCTGGTTTTTCTGTGCACATATATTTCAGTTTGTATTTTCAATTTAAGAGTAAAACTACTAATAATTATCAAGCAAACTTAGCCGTTATAGTTTTCCTTGAAAGTTTGACATACTTACTACCATTCTGATTTTTTTTCAAATTTTTGTATAAATAAATAAAATGACGCACCCTACAACATATTGACTCTTCCAGCTACCCCTTATCTAAACATATACGCTCGAAAAACATAATCCTCCTTCGGCCAGTCGGATAATTAATTGGAATATGCAAAGCCGTGTTGTAGTGGTTCTAATGGGATTTTTTTTCGCAAACATTGGACCCTCGACGCCATCAGTTAACTGACAGATTGAGATTTAATCCAAAGCGGCATCGAATTAATGGTGTTATGCCCAAACCATTTTTTATGGAAGCATTTTACACTTTACCTGAAGCTTAGATAGCTATACTATAATTAAAATGTATCATTATCGGTAGATCTCATCTTCTATGCCGTTTAGAAAAACCTACTTTAACAAGGAACCCTACACTACATCGCTGTAAAATTAAGGTAGCCCACATATTTTTTTAGCTGTGCGTTTCTAATTCATCTACCTACCTATTTCGTTTTACTAGCTTTAATAGTTAAAAGAACGTCATATTGTAATTTTTTTTTTCGCCTACGTATACACACACCTAGCACAAAAACTTTGCTTAGTCTCAGACTGGGTTACTTGATGTCGATTGTCCCGATATAATACGATATTTACTTATTAATAAACCACGCTTCTATATCTACCTTGCTTCACAATTTCCTATACTTATGTTTTCATACTGAACCCGCACTCCTCCACCTCTAAATAAATTGCCACATGACAGAGCCTCAACTATCAGCAACAAAAAGTCCAAGATATCTAATAGTGGATTATTGTCGTGGCCTGGAAGTAGGCTATTGCTGGCTGAGTATGAGAATTAAACGGACGAGCTTGCGAGTCCGTTTAACTAATACGAAGTCAGTAATTGCTATTCCAGCCGAGACTAATATAAAGCTTTTCTCAAAAATGGTGAAGGAAAAATACTAAATTAGAATAAGTAAACCTTTTCTCAACAAAATATGTTATGACATTTAATTTTATTCCAATAAAACTTTTCCTGTTTTCCCGCCTTTTTTCATTAAAAAAAACAGCAGGTGTATTTTTCCGCCGAAAACACAACAAGCTGTTTCAGACCCAATAAAAAAAGTCCGGAGTTCCAACAAAATTTCTGATACCGGACATTAGACTTGGCTGTATACGACTTGTGCCAACATATCCATGGCCTTTTTAACTTTTAAAAAAAATTGTGACTGATTGCAGGCGCGCTAATTTATTATTGTCGAGCTAGCCCGCCTGCAATCTTTTATACTTTTTAATTTTTCGCTGACCATAAACTATGCACTTCACCTTCTGATATATAAAGAATAATGTCAACTTTTACGGACATTTTTGAGAAAATATTATTTTAATAGTTCACGCCAGCAAAGCTTCGGGAAAAAGCTAGTAGTATAACAACAGACTAGAATCGTGTAAACCATCATCGATAGGAGAGCGTTGACAATGCAAAACACAATACAGTAAACCATTGTTTACTGAACAACAAGAACAATGGAATTTGTATGACACAAATTCGAAGACGGGTGGTATGTTTAGTTAAATGCTTGATTGTTGTGGCAGGTAGATATATCGGTTATCTCTCACAATTTTAGCACACACGAATAACTAGAAACAAAAGAGCACGCATCTTCACTAATTTCTGCATATAAACCTAACCTAACCTAAAACTTTAGTGAGGGTAAATTAGAAATATGCTTGGAATACAATTTTTCTGTTAAAAAAACTTAACTTGGATAATAAAATGAATGGCGTAAAAATTAACAATATCTTTTGAAAATTAAAAAAGGACGAATGAAATTTGCATTCCATCTCTTCCAAGAAATAAAAATTGTATAGACTTTTATGGTCGTCTTATCGACAATTTCAAACATCCATAATCTTTCTATTTTTTTTTTGAATATTTTACAATTCTTCCACAACTCTGTTCGTCAAACAATAAAGATATATTTGAAGTTAGCGTTAAGAAGAAGAATTAAGGGTTAATTAGGATTAGTCCTGAACTCCACCTGAATCATCCTTGTGTATTCGCATTATATCATTAAAAATAATCACACTCCCAAAGAAATTGATACGTACGTAATACCCTTAATCTAGAGGTACAAGCCGATACATCGACTGTATTTATTCCACCGTCCGGTTTTTACAAGCCCTTTTTGTTCTTTTTAAGTGACAGCACGACGGTTTAACATGCGAAGGGACTTCTCAGAACACAAACAACACAACATTATAATGGGTTCTTGGAGGCAGGAACCAATTGTAGTTATAACTTTTAGCGATACGAATCTTAACAAGCCGTCATCTTTGTAAAACTTAGCGTGCTAAATTTAGGACATACGTCTGAGCCAATGTAATGTTTTTGTGTCTTGAGATTTTGTTTAGGTACTTTTTTTATCAAATAGCTGGCAAATGAGCATGCGGGTCACCTGATGGTAAGCGATCACCACCGCCCATAAACATCTGCAACACCAGGGGTATTGCAGATGCGTTGCCAACCCAGAGCCTAAGATGGGATACCTCAAGTGCCAGTAATTTCACCGGCTGTCTTACTCTCCACGCCGAAACACAATAGTGCAAGCACTGCTGCTTCACGGCAGGATTAGCGAGCAAGATGGTGGTAGCAATCCGGGCGGTATCTCGATATAAATTACGGACGTCGTTGCGGAAAGCATGGGGGGGACGGCTGCGAGCGCTTATGCTACGAGCGATAAAGACAGCAATATCCCAAACGAATACCTAACGCGGCGGCAAGGCCGGCAGGAAAACTTCTCTTAAGCTTTCGTGACTTTTACTCATAGTAAAAACACCACTAACAAGACTTATCACGCTAAAATACACGAGTAATATTTACCTCGACGTTACAACCACATTACAGTGGCCGTGGTCACGAGTTGACTGAGGTGTAGGGTGTCAAGTCTACATAGCAGCGCGAGTCCTTCGAACTACCCGCACTTGATAACAAAAAGTACCCGCACTTGGTCATTTTTATTTGTAGCCCCACCACGTTTGCGACCACGGCCACTGTAATGTGGTTGAAACGTCGAGGTAAATATTAATCGTGTGTTTTAGCGTGATAAGTCCCGTTAGTGGTAACTCAACGATGATGTTGATGAATTTTCCATAACCTAGGTTATGTATTTATCTTACGCTATGGTTAAAGGTGCACTAAAGATATGTATAAGCTGGAAAGCCACAGCGGTCCTCTATCCCCGAATCAGAGCGGTTTAATTACTCAAAGTGCGTGGCGCTACAAGCTGGGAATTATTAATCAAAACATTACCTCCAGTCGCCGCGCCGCAAGCTACACGCGGAACGCAGGCGTCTCCGAGCGGTATCATGCAACTATCACAGCCCGTCTTGGACTACAAAATAGACGCCAGCGGGTAGCGTCTCTAAACGGTATCATACAACTATCATAGCCAGTCTTGGACTACAAAATAGACGCCAGCGGGTAGCGTCTCCAAGCGGTATCATACAACTATCATAGCCCGTCTTGGACCACAAAATAGCCGCCAGCGGGTACCGTCTCCGAGCGGTATCATACAACTATCATAGCCCGTCTTGGACTACAAAATAGCCGCCAGCGGGTAGCGTCTCCGAGCGGTATCATACAACTATCATAGATGGTCTTGGACTATAAAATAGACGCCAGCGGGTAGCGTCTCCGAGCGGTATCATACAACTATCATAGCCCGTCTTGGACTACAAAATAGACGCCAGCGGGTAGCGTTTCTGAGCGGTATCCGTGTCGGTCATACATAAAAAACTGGGAAGCGGAGCGAGGAAGAAGAACGGGGAAGCAGAGCGGAGAAACTAGCGAAAGCGGGGAAGCGAGGTTTCTTTTTCTCTCTCTCTCTCGCTCTCTCTCTTTTATTTTATTAGTTATTTAATAATTAGATGTTCTTGGTTATATGCTGGGTAACAAGTCTTGGCACAGCTTTACAGATTGCGTTAACGCTACAAGTTGAATCAATAAACAAAGTTACACTCGCTCAAATCTTTCGCCACACTCGCATACCCAAAGTACACGACCGCGTTAAAATCTCATATCATAGATGAATTGAGATTGATAGACAAGGTAAAGTAAAAACATTATCTTGCAATCGATAATATTCAGCTGTGTAAGCTAAGATCTTCTAATTCATAGACAAAATGTAAATAGAATCTACCTAAGCTAATTATGTTCACCTCTTTTCTAAAAGTCTTGAAAAAGTGTTTTTATTTCATCATAAACAGTGTTTTTTTTTAAAAATATTTAAAGTGCTAAGCTAAACCCGTATCTTAGCAGCTAAAATACCAAAATGACAATAATACTATGCAAGGTAAACACCTAACCAAACTTAGCAGTTTGGTTGGTTTAATTTGACTGAAGTTGAACACTTTTGTAAAGCTTTTTCGTCAGAATTTTGAAACATCGACCAATAAGTATGGAAACATTTGTAAACTTCAATCAACTAACTAAAACAACAATGAGCTGGAATACGCCGCATAAGTTTTTTTTTAGTAAGTATTATTTTAACCGCAGATATGAATATTGATAAATTAAATGAAAATAAATCAGGTTTAGGACTTGTACGATTGGCTCGCATTTGGAATGAGCCAGATAGGACGACAGACTATTAGAAGAAACTATAACTTGAGTCTCGAATTGATGGAGGTTTTACATATTCAACAAATATAATATAACCTAAGTAAATACCATGTTAATAAATAAATTGGCGTATAAATGTATTGGCTCTAGATTATTTTTATTAAGAGGTGTTCGCCAGAAATAATGATCATGTAGTATCAAACTTACTGCTCCTGGCTCAAAAATGGCAGATTACTACTTTATGATTCCATTTTGATGTAATACTTCTTCAATTTAAGAAGTTGATTAAATAATTACCTGACTACCGAAGCTTGAGGTCCCGGTTTCGAATCCCGGCCGGTGCAGATATTTGTATGAACAATACGAATGTTTGTTCTCGGGTCTTGGATGTTTAATATGTATTTAAGTATGTATTTATCTATATAAGTATGTTTATCCGTTGCCTAGTGTCCATAGTACAAGCTTTGCTTAGTTTGGGACTAGGTCAATTGGTGTCAAGTGTACCATGATATTTATTTATTTATACCTATTTTATTTTTCAGTTAAATATATCGAAGAGCAGAGCATGACACTGCAATATTCAATCAATCGTTCCTTACCCAGTAGTACCGTGTACCCACAATTTCATCTACCAGAATATTGTAAACAGGGCGTTAGGCTAGGTTCACACGGCGCAATTTTTCCCGTTTAC
Organism: Choristoneura fumiferana; assembly: GCF_025370935.1. Classification (NCBI taxonomy): domain Eukaryota; kingdom Metazoa; phylum Arthropoda; class Insecta; order Lepidoptera; family Tortricidae; genus Choristoneura; species Choristoneura fumiferana. The sequence goes on from NC_133480.1 coordinate 4,123,379, forward strand.
GGTATACCGTACACGAGATTTTATCGAATATCGTAGTCACAACAAAATTTGTATGGCAACTTTGAAAATCGTTCACACGGCATCTATGCGGGAAAATCTCGTATTCGAGACATATTTTTTACCGTATATCTCGGTCTTGCCACCGAGAATGCGAGATTCTCTAAACGATATTATCGAATGTGATGCACAGTGGCGCTTGTGTTTACGTTGTTTTGTTCACACGGACAAACTAGTTTCTCGTAAACGAGACGCGCGCGGGGCGGGGCGCGGGGCGCGAAGCGCATACGTGAAAAAACCGAACGGTCCTCGCACCGTGTGAACAGCCGTCTCGTATACGGAAAAACCGTATGCGAGAAAATATCGAACCGAATAGTCGCCGTGTGAACCTAGCCTAACGCTCTCGTTGACGCATCTACTTAAATTTGATCCCACAAAGTTATATAACTTGAGACTTGTAAAAGTACGTGCGATACAAGTACATTACACGACATTAAACAATTATTAACTTGGTTCTCGTTAAGAGTTCGCTTGTTATACTGCGATCCGATTTACATACGACTTCGGATTTGAGATTGTTAATACTGAGTGTTCGTGGGGTTGCTAAGTGACAAGTTGTTTTTCGGTTGATTCGTTTTACACGTTTATTGTAAACCTAATTGGCATGAGTTCGGAAAAACGCCCGTGTTTTCACTTAATTGAACTACCTAATATTAAGAGTTGTTAAATCAAATATTCCATTAACTAGCCGTAGAATTTGGTTTGCACTGTCCCGCGGGAACTATGCAATTTTCCGGGATAAAAACTATCCTATGTCCTTCCACGGGATGTAAACTATCTGTATACCGAATCTCATCGAAATCGGTTCAGCGGTTTTTGCATGATGAAGTAACAAACAAACAAATAAACAAACAGACTTACAAACTTTCGCATTTATTATATTAGTGAGATTTTAAGTTTTTTTAATCGAACAGCTGGCAAACGAGCAGGCGGGTCACCTGACGGTAAGTGATCACCGTCGCTCATGCACACCAACAGCATTATTAGGACTGCGGGTGCGTTGCCGGCCTTGCAATAGGCGATACATTCGCCTTTTCAAGGAACCCAAATCATAGCTAGATGGAAAAATCCCAGCAGCGAGTCCATTCCATATTTTACACGCACGAGGTAGAAAGGAACGTTTAAAAAAAGCTAATATTAATATTACCTCTATAAAAGCGAAAGTTTTGTCATGTTTATCAAATCGCTTAGCTGATTTCAATCTTTATATACCTATGTTTTCTGTACTGCTTACCTACTGTGTGTTGGTGTTGGTGTTGGTGTTGGTTGGTGTTCAGTAAAGTATTGTATTGTACTTATTGTAAATACAATTTGGTACAAAGATAGTGTGAGACCTTGAGAAGGATATTACAATAATAAGTTTTTATCACAGTAATTGGGATAGCGATAAACACATCTTTCACTGGCGAAGTCACGGGCAGGTTAGTGTAAAATAATTGCTACTTATCAAGAGCGTTTATACCTGCTGAGCTGGCAACTTTGCCTTCTTGTTCGTTTTTCTCGATTATTCCATAAAAATGAAATGAAAATTAAAAATGTGGTCTGTTAGAACTGTTTTTAATATATAAGTTAATAGTGTAGGAAATAAAGGTAGTAGACCCCGACAGTAATTGCTCTGTCAGAAAAAAATTCACAGTATGATAAAGTATAGTATAAAGTAGGATAATATTATAAATGAAACGGATACAAAATTCAGATCTATTGTCAAGAAGACATTAATATCAAAGGCGTATTATAAAGTTAATGATTATATCATGGACATTTGGAAATAATTCCGATCCGCATTAGCGATCCCTTCAAATAGCGAACCTACTGTGTTAAAAATAAAGCTGTGTTAAAAATAAAGTTGTGTTAAATACTTGTGATGCATACATGTCATTTAATAATATTGTAAATCTGTTTAAAAAAAAAATATATATACTTACCTCGTTGAGTTTCTTGCCGGATTCTTCTCAGCAGAGGTTTTTCCGAGTGGTAGATTTTTTTTGACATTCATAAGTGCTTGTTGTAGCCTAAATTGAATAAAGATATTTTGACTTTGACTTTGACTTATCAATAAATAAATAGTATTGTATTTTCCAAAGAATAATAATAATAGGATTTAAGTCAATATCTTAAGTCTTAAATCGTTAATATCTTTGTACGGAAAAATGCTCCGTTCTGACTTTCTTCACCGGACATATTCATGTACCCAACGTATTGCAACAATAAAGCAGAAATACCAATATTAATAAAATATAATAAAATAAAATATATTTCTGGCGTTTCTAGGACCGGAAAATTGCTCAGTCTATTTTTTTCATTGGAATGCCATTTTATTGCCACTTTATACCTACAAAATGAAAATCTAACAAAATTACCATGTAGGTACTATACTATTTTCAGAAATTGCCTTTTTACTCGGTGGAAATTTTCTCTATCCATTTAATTTTTTGAATTAAGTTCACAATTGTCTTTCCATTCAACTATAAAAACATCCAAAAAAAAAACGATCGTATTAAAAACTAAACATATCGGGAGCAGTGTCTAGGGAGCGGGGTGTACAAGCGGGTTTTTTTTGGATATTTTGGATTTTAGTGTATACGTGACTACTTAGTATATATTTAAAAAGAAATCAGGCTGAGAAATTTTCTACTCTCAGTTTTTAATAGTTCTAAAATAAATAAATTTGGGTAGGTAGGTATGCATTTTTTTACCCGACTGCGAAGAAGGAGGGTTAGGTTTTGGATTTTCTTAGCCACTACGCCAAATTACATTCTACTAGTAAGATCATAATATAAGAAGAAAAAAATGACAGAGCAATTTTCCGATGAAAATTATCATAAAAGATATTCTCATGTTTGACAAAAGTTTTAGATTTTTTTCTAGTATCACATACTAATACAAATAGCTTATTTGGTAAAATAATTTTGGACAGAGGAATTACTCGATTCAATATATTAACAGATTTGTATTTTTACGTATAAATACCTAACTTAGGAGTGTTTTTTTATATTTATATTATTATGTTAGTTTAAGCTCATACAATAGGTAAGTACAATAACCAAGCAAAATTTCATCGACTGAGAAATTAATGCATGCAGGGTCTCCATACAACAACTTGCTTCATTTCCTACACTATATGTGTCTACTGCAATCATTATTCGTGATAGACTTTTATATTCTTTAAAAAGTAACAAATGTTTATTAGCGGTAGAAAATAAAAGTCTATCACGAATAATTATTGCAGTAGACACATTAACATATATTTAAGAACAGTTCTAACAGACCACATTTTTATTTACATTAAATTTTGTTGCCAGCTAAGCAGGTATAAACGCTCTTAAATCTACAGATAAATTATCTATCGTCTAATACAGGGGCTCACGATCATCTCAGCTGGTATCCTACAAAGTTTACATTACAGCTAATTTTAATCTGTCAGTAAAGTTAAGAAGCTTAATTGATTATCTCCCGAGACGCCAAATAATTAATTTACAGACAAACAATGTTAATTGGATCCGTATTAGATCTGACGAGCGCCGGTAAATGTATTTTTAACAATACTATTAAAAATATTTAATGGAATAACCCGAATAACTCACGTCTTAAATCGAGTGGAAGATTAACGATTTTTAAAAATATTACAAAGAGTTGTTCCATCCGCACCCAGGTAGTGACATCTATGGAAGGACTGTGTGCACAAAAATTAGAAATACCTATAAAACATAGGAAATGAGACCAGTCAGAAGCCGTATCGCCTAACGTTTCTGACGATCGCGATCGCAACCAAATGACAGTTTTTGTATGCAAAATCTGTCATTTGATTGATCGCGTGCGTCAGAAAACGTCAGGCAATAATGGCCTATGATCCTTTAGTCACCTTTTACGATGCCCACGGGAAGGAGGGTCCTTCTATTCTAAAACCTACGGCACGGTCTAGTTCTCTGAGTTCTCTACTACAACTGTCAGTGACAAATAAAATAAAAACTAGCAACACTGCTCTGCTCTAGTCTATGGTTAGTTCCTATATGCGGTAATGTAAAACTTACTGTACCCTTAGTGTAAGTTTTCGGTTACAAAATACGTCTCGATCGCGTCGTGTTAAAATCTCAATTTATATGGAAACACGAACAGCGCCTCTAGCGGAACGTTTGCGATGTTTGTGTTTCCATACAAATTGAGATTTTAACGCGAACGCGATCGAGACGTATTTTGCAATCGCAAACTTACACTAAGGGCACAGGTAATGAGGGCTATCGCGTATGAATTCGCCACTAGAGGCGAAGTCCGAAATGTCAAATCTCATAGTTTTTGGGTGAGCTACGCGAGTTTATTTATAATTAGAATAATTTTGTGAATATTTTGCAATATCTGAAATTAATTATGGCAAATATGCGTTCCGGCCTCCGGGGCAATGAATGTCTGTGTTTTAAGACAGTTTTGTCTTTCGGAAACCTTTGTCCTCCCTTTTTTCCGAACAAAACGGGGACTATGCAACACTGTGGAATGCTCGATATTTTTATGGTACGGTTTTAATCTAAACTTTGTTTTCACGCCCGTAATAACAGACTTTGAAAGCCATACTTCAAAACCTCACGCAACAGTGCGCCATCTAGTGAGACAAAAAACGATAGCCCTCATTATTAGCTGTTGCCCGCGACTCCGTTCGCGTAGAGTTCGTCGAAATCGTTGGCGTCTAACTCGCTGGGTGACTGCAAGAGTGGCACAAGTCAAAATATAAGAAAAACAATACCACTCCTTGCAGTCGGATAAAAATAACTGTATAATGAATTAAGATTGGGTTTTTGGAATCTTTTTGTATTTTTTATTTCAATTCCAAATTTTTTGTTACTTTTACGGTCTTAATAACGGTCGATATCTCTTGTCCGGGTGAGCGGTTAGTTCCGATGGAGTGCCGAAAAGTTTCTCGATGAGGGCTACGGCATAGATGTCGCTAGTGTCGCTGCTTAAGTGGCTTAATAAGAAACAACACAAGCTGAGATATGAGGTGCATAGGAGAAATTCGTGTCTGTATCGTTGTCCAGCGGTGGCGTAGCGGTATAGCACAGGGCACGGAATGCCGAGGACCTGGGTTCGATTCCCAGCGCTGGTCTTATTTATCTGGTTTTTCTGTGCATCTATATTTCAGTTTGTATTTTCGATAACTGTATAATTGCCTGTAATTATTGTATTGTAACAGTTCATTAGTAGTTATTTTCATATTTTTACTTGTGCTACTTTTGTACTCATCCAGCGACTGATAACAATCCTCTTTTTGCATTGGTGGGTTAAAAAGGAATAACGATTATTAAAATACTTCCCTTCCTTAAAATACCTTCTTCACATTCCATGCGAGATCGACTCGAACTTGTCCAGTTTTTCGACTTAAATGTACTGAAACTTAACAAAAAATCGTGGCGTAAATAAATAATTCAACGTTGAATAAACATGCCCCATATTTTGGCCTTTAATGCTAAAAATATGCCGCCGCCCTTAGATTTTAATAATTGTTTTACATTTCCATAAATTTTAATACTGTTGTGACGTCTTTAGTTTTATGCGGATTATTGGACGCATGTGTTTACTAGTTAATATTATAAATGCGAAAGTAAGTCTGTCTGTTTGTTTGTTCATCACGTCTAAACCACTGAACCGATTTAAATGAAACTCGGTATACAGATATTTTGGGTCCTGGGGAAGGTCATTGGATAGTTTTAACAGTTAGTAATTAATTATTTCCGTGTAAAATAAGTACTGACTAGTTCTAAGTAAATTCTCGGTAGGGACGACCTCCTTCGGCAAACAAATTTGGCCGCCTCATGTCGGTTTAGGCAGCAAGTTTCTACACAAAATTCAAAGGTTGTGTTAGCTATCCTTCGAAATTAACTCGACACCATCGAGAAGGTAGCCTGTAGACTCCTTAATTAGAGGTTTCCCAACTCAATTATATTTTCATGTCTCATTTTTAATCCCCACGCACGGTGATATAAATAAATAAATAAATATCATGGGACACTTGACACCAATGAGGGCTATCGTTTTTTGTCTCACTAGATGGCGCACTGTTGCGTGAGGTTTTTAAGTATGGCTTTCAAAGTCTGTTATTACGGGCGTGAAAACAAAGTTTAGATTAAAATCATATTTAATACACCTTAAAACCGTACCATAAAAATATAGAGCATGCCACAGTGTTGCATAGTCCCCGTTTTGTGCGGAAAAAGGGAGGACAAAGGTTTCCGAAAGACAAAACTGTCTCAAAACACGGGCATTCATTGCCCCGGAACGCATATTTCCCATAATTAATTTCAGATATTGCAAAATATTCACAAAATTCATTCTAATCCATACTATATTAATATTTAATATTAATATTATAAATGCGAAAGTAACTCTGTCTGTCTGTCTGTCTGTCTGTCTGTCTGTCTGTCTGTTACGCTTTCACGCCAAAACCGCTGAACCGATTTGAATGAAATTTGGTACAGAGATAGAATAGACCTTGGGAAAGAACATAGGCTATCTTTTATCGCGAAAAAGAGGCTTTAAGGGGTTGAAATAGGGGATGAAAGTTTATATGGTGGAAGTTCGTCGCTGTTGATGATAAAACCATGAAACTTGGAATTTAGGCACTTAATAAGAAATAGATCGATATTTGGTTGAGCTTTTTTGAAAACTCGACCTGTGAGGGGATGAAATAGGGGATGAAAGTGTATATGGAAGGTCGTCATTTCGAAGATAAATCGAGAAGGCAACGGAGTGGAGTGGAGGCAACGGATGGAGCGGAGACAATGCAGGCTACAGCGGAGGCAGTGAAGTAGAGCGGAGGCAGCGGAGTGGAGCTGACGCTGCTGAGCGGAGCGGAGGCTGGCGGAGCGGAGGCTGGTGGAACAGAGCGGAGGTAGTGGAGCGGAGCGGAGACAATGGAGCGGAGGCATAGGAGCGGAGGCAGGGAGGCAACGGAGTGGAGCGGAGGCAACGGATAGAGCGGAGACAATCTAGGCTGCAGCGGAGGCAGTCAAGTAGAGCGGAGGCAGCGGAGCGGAGCTGACGCTGCTGAGCGGATCGGAGGCTGGCGGAGCGGAGGCTAGCGGAGCGGAGGCTGGCGGAGCAGAGGCTGGCGAAGCGGAGGCTGACGGAGCGGAGGCTGGCGGAGTGGAGGCTGTGGAGAAGAGGCAGCGGAGCGGAGGCAGTGGAGCGGAGCGGACGCTGCTGAGTGGAGCGGAGGCTGTGGAGCTGATTGATGGCGATGGTGATGATAGTGGTGCTGATTATGATGATTGGTGATGATGATGGTGATTGTGGTGATGATGATCGATGATGATGAATAACAAAAAAAAATGTTTATGAAAAATGTCTTCATTTGAAAACTTTACCTGCGAGGGGATGTTAGCAGAGGGGATGATGCAGTGTTAGCAGAACCTTCTAAGCTCATAAGAATAATGTACGCAATGTGAGGTCATCATGAAAAAATTATGATTTTCAGATTTTTCTTATTTATTGTGCTATAAGAGCTACCTTTATGCAAAATTCCAAGTTTCTGAGACAGCCGGCAGTGCGCTATAACTTTTTCTGTTAAGGCGATTTGTATGAAAGAAATCACCTTTTTAATGGCTGTAGCTTTTGATTGCCTTGACTTAGAAGTTTGATTTTTTCACAGCTTTCGGGGCGTTTGACCTGAGTTTAGGGGTTTATAATTTCAACTCGACACCGATACTCCGCTAGATAAAGGGTCTTGACAGACAGACGGACGGACGGACAGCAAAGTGATCCTATAAGGGTTCAATTTTTTCCTATTGAGGAACGGAACCCTAAAAAACATTAGTTCCGGCGCTTTTCAAATTACGACCTATTTACTTGAAAATATGGGGATGAAAGTTCTTACGGAATTCCAAACAAATTGACGATAAGTATATTTATCGGAACTATGTGTAGCTAAAATGCCGTCTTAATTGTAATCCTACCCTCCTAACTTACAATAAAGGACGTAAGGTGTCAAGAGTTCACTATGAAGAATTAGTCCTTTTGTGTTGACAGGGTAGAGTACACGTCGTTTTGCTAAAATGTGGCTACCCGCAAAATATTTATGTTTTACTAAAGAACATGGATTGATGGATCAATAAAAAAAAATACATTATATTTATAGCAATGTATTGAAATGGTTATTTTCAGTAAACCGTAGAAGTTTCTATGTGCTATTAGGTATTGGCAGAATAGGTATCCTAAATAAATTAAATACTTCCCAAAGTTACTATTCCACGCAGACGAAGTCGCGGGCAAAAGCTAGTTATAAATAAACCCGCGTAGCTCACCCAAAAACTATGAGATTTGACATTTCGGAGACCTCACGCTACACTAGCGCCTCTAGTGGCGAATTCATACGCGATAGCCCTCATGGACCTAGTCCCAGGAAACTAAGCAAAGCTTGTACTATGGATACTATGCAACGGATACACATACACATACCTTTATAGATAAAGACGTACTTAAGTACATATTAAACATAGGGTAGTATTTAAATGCACATCAAAAAAGTCCTTTTTTTATCCAATAAAAATCCGAATTCACGTCAAAATTACTGATTGCACAGCAAAATACTCCACTCAAAATTTACGTAAGAAGCCGAAACTTATATTCGTGGCGTACCGCTATTTATCTTAAAGTAAAGCATTTTTATTATTGCACAGCTAATAATGACTAACGCACATCATACCTTGTAACTCTTTTTTATTTAAATCTAGCTTCTATTTTCATATAACGCACAGCAGTTTACATAAATAAAACAGCATTTTATTTGACATAATAATATCATCTTATTATTTATTAAATATAACATTATGTACTCGTATACCTATCAATTTATTTCCAGTATATTATTTATATACTTTTTACATCAAGTAAATTACATAACCAGCACTAGCAGAAGCCAAATTATTTCCTAAGTAAATTAGGTTCTGGCGCTTCGCCGGCCGCTGCCGCGGCACGCTCGCTTCGCTCGCTCGGCTCGCGCGTTGTGGTCGCAATTGTACCTAATGCTCCTCCTTGCTCCGCTCGTCGTCGTACCTAATTTTTCGGTGCCAAATTGACAATAAAATATTTTATTAGATTATTTTTTATATATTTAATTAGATTATTTTGCTATCAGAATTAGTATTATCTATGCACGCTCTATTTAATTTGCTGTGCAGTCAGTATTTTTGATACTCGTATTGTAGATTGATGTATATTTTCGAATTATGTGCAGTACTAGTTTTGCTTAAGATTTAGTTTATTTGTACAAAAGTATATAAATGATGAGAATAAATTGATAGGCAATTATTTATTTGATGTTCAATTAATAATTTATCTTAAACATCCAACACCCTTACACAAGATTCATACAAATATCTGCCCCGGCCGGGAATCAAACCCGGGACCTCAAGCTTCGTAGTTAGGTTAGGTTAGTTCCCTAAAAACTTGGTTATGCGGTCGCCTAAAATTTGACATCAATGCCTGTCTTTCTGTGGCATCTTATCAAAACTTCAAACGTATGAACTGCGGGGCTACTACGAAATTCGAAAATAGAAGTTCGTGTCGTTCGGTCCCTCTGACACTTATACTATTTAATACGAGAGTGAGAGGGACAGTACGATACGAACTTGATTTTCTAATTTCGTAGTAGCCCCCCCGGGCTTGAACTACGGCCAGCATTCAAAGTTCAGGGTAGTCATCCCGTCTAGGCTAGAACCTAACGATCCTTTGCATGGATATCACGGTATTTTCACAGATGTTTATACGCGTATGTAAATCTTTTCTTGAACAAAAATAATAGAATAAATAATAGAACTAAACACAACTGGCAAACGTTAATCAACATACTAATTTATGGGAAATATATGTAGGTAAGTACATGTAATTTTAGAACGTAGCAATAAACATCCAGAGCTCAAGTCAATGCATAAAGATCACTGATCTACCTCAGATTGTTGCTCTATTTCCATGCGAAAATTTTAATAGTTGTCTAGTGGTTATCTCATCTACCCTGGGCATCCATCCCTCACCGTTCCTTAATATTAAAATATGTTGGCGCACCGCCTGCTTAACACGTCCCTGTGGACCCTGTGTTAAGGAAAGCTGCTTAACACATGTTAGTTTACTTTGAACCATGATGCGAGTTGAATACCTATTCGGTAGGTACCTTGGCTTTAGACATACCCAGCGCAAGCAGCGCCGTTGGCAGACAAGCAAATCCGTTCAATAATTTTTCGACGAAATGTTTTCCTAAATGGTACCTACATATCCCAGATTTTTCAAATACCTAGATCATACTCGTCAAACTGAACAACATTAGTTCAGCGACTTTTCAAAATAATTAGTTTTTTTAATTTTTATTACACTTTTAGTTTATCGAAAATACAAACTGAAATATAGATGCACAGAAAAACCAGAAAAATAAGACCAGCGCTGGGAATCGAACCCAGGTCCTCGGCATTCCGTGCCGTGTGCTATACCGCTACACCACCGCTGGACCAAAAAAGGAAAGTAACAAAAATTTGGAATTGAAATAAAAAAAAATACAAAAAGATTCCAAAAAACTAATCTTACTTTTAAGTTTATTTGAAGAAGCAATATAAAGCAAAATGCTTGATGGTTGTAGCGTGACAGGCGACGTGTGTAGGATGGCGTACAATGATAGCAGTATCTGATGGGTCCACGGAAAGAACATGTCAAGTCACTTTTTTTTGAAAATGAGATTTTAATGCCAAAATGTAGAGCTCACAAAGTACTATTACTTACCATTGAATTAAATAATCTGAAAACAATAAAAAAAACTATTTTTTGATCTTTTAAATAAATGGTAACCATAGTAATTGTTCGTGATGACTAACTTTCAAACCGCTATAACTCAAAAAGTTGCTTAGGTGACTAGACACGTTCTTTCCGCGGACCCTTCATTTAATTTGTATGAAAAAGGGAACACAACAAATATGTACACAACTACACTACATGTACATGTATGTTGCTATTATGCTTAAAACTTCAGAAAAATATTGTTCGTCCATATGAAACAGTTGGAAAATGAAACATAATGATATCGTGAACGGGTTTGCAATGGGCTGAGCTGTGTTCCCAAACTTTAATCATAACAATGTTACTTTTATTTTTGGATGTTTAATGGTTTATGGAGGGTTATGTGATGCATTACAGTATCATCTTGCTCGCTAATCCTGCCGTGAAGCAGCAGTGCTTGCACTGTTGTGTTTCGGCGTGGAGAGTAAGACAGCCGGTGAAATTACTGGCACTTGAGGTATCCCATCTTAGGCCTCTAGGTTGGCAACGCATCTGCAATCCCCCCTGGTGTTGCGAGTGTCTATGGGCAGTGGTGATCTCTTACCATCAGGAGACCCACTTGCTCGGTTGCCATCCAGTCGAATAAAAAAAAATATTATAATTATTGAACTTGTTAATAATTTACTGCAATAATAGCCAAATCAAATCCTGGCCTGACTTGTTAAGGTTTAATTGTTCGAAAATGGTTAAACTGAGCAAGTGTTGCCATACATTCTTCCGGAATGTAACTTTATTTGCGAATTACGTTCCGCTGGCGTTCGTGTCGTCACGGCCTAGTGTATGTTTTTATTTTATGGTGAATCCCACTGAAAAACAGCCTTGCGACTTGCCGCATTAACATTTAGACGACCAGATGGCCTAGTGGTTAGAGAACCTGACTACGAAGCTTGAGGTCCCGGGTTCGATTCCCGCGTCGGGGCAGATATTTGTATGAAAAATACGAATGTTTGTTCTCGGGTCTTGGGTGTTTAATATGTACTATTTAAGTATGTATCTGTCTATATAATTATATTTATCCGTTGCTTAGTACCCATAACACAAGCTTTGCTAAGCTTACTTTGGGACTAGGTCAATTGGTGTGAATTGTCCGTTGATATTTATTTATTTATTTATTTATTATGCGGAGTGGGCCCCAATTTATACTAAGTATTTCATGTTTTTTTAATTATTATTTCTTCCTGACGTGTTTTTTCTGTGTATTAAATATGTGTAACAAGGATCCCACCTAAATCATTTCTTCGACCACCCAAGTACTATTTTAACAAATAGGAGACTATATTTTTAATTAAAAAACAAACCCTATCTAACAACATGAAATTATTTACTCTGATCGCGGCCGACACGCCTGCGCTGCGGATTCAGATTTAAAAAAGGGAAACCGGTATCGCAAAAAAAACAAAGTCAAAGTCAAAATATCTTTATCCAATTTACGCTAGGTATAACAAGCACTTATGAATGTCAAAAAAAATCTACCACCGGTACGGAAAAACCTTTGTTGAGAAGAATCCGGCAAGAAACTCAACGAGGTATATATATTTTTTTAAACAAATTTACAATGTTGTTAAATGATAATACCTACATCACAAGTATTTAACACACCTTTATTTTTAACACAGTGGATCCGCCAATGCGCGATAAATATCCCTGCGCAAAGTCCATGATATAATCATTAACTTTATAATACGCCTTAGATATTAATATCTTCTTGACAATAGATCTGAATTTTGTATCCGTTTCATTTGTAATATTTTTTTAATTTTATTATAAAAACGTACCTATGCAACTTCTCAGAAACGACCTTTTAGTTTTAGCCAGTGTGGAAGATGGAATGGATGGAATCAACCGTCCATAACACGTCCATAACGTACCATCCCTTCACTACCTTTAAATCTTAAACTACTTAAATCCCCACTGTTTTACAACCCAATTCTCAAAGCACGAATTCATCGGCATAATCATTTATTAACCACGAAAACTTCTGAGGGCCTCAGAATCCACACGGTAAATTATTCCTGCAAAGCTGTAACGAAGTTACGAGTTCTGCCTATTTGTACCCAATTATAATTTACTTACGGACTTACATGGATCTCGGGACGAAGTTCAACCTTAACGGGAAGAAATAATTGGTTCAAATCTCGTTAAGAAAACCTCTTTTTGTATTTTGGGGATTTTTTCCCTCGGATTAAATGGGAGTACGATGTTGATACCATTCTCTTTGTTTTGCCGGATTTTTCTCAACAGAAGTTGTTGCGGACCGGTGGTAGACTTTTTGACATTTATATAGCTTAATGAGCTTATATGTATGTATGTGTATTCATAATGAATTTTTGAGTTAATTTAAATTTCGGTTCTTTTACCTTTTCATTGTACTTGTAGTGTCTACTCTTGTGTCTGATATCCTGTTAATCATTCAAAGGTTAACTGAAACAGATCCCTTTAAGGGATAAGTTCGCCTTTGTACATCATTATCCTGTGTTCTGTTATTTTCATGTGTTTTTATGTACAACTAGCTTTTACCCGCGGCTTCGCACGCGTAAACTATTCGGTGTGGTAGCTGCAATTGAAATTTTCGGGATTTTACAAAATTCCCCTGGAAATTTCCAATATTTATATCGTGGTCCTCATTGAGGTTGTGTTGTGAATAACTGTACAAATTCAAAACTCTAAACCCAGTGCTGAAGTTTCAAAATTTTTCCCTATCCAAATTCAAATGCAAAATTCAAATTCAAATCATTTACTCAGTAAATAGGCCGCAATGGGCACTTTTACACGTCATTTTTTATACTACCAGCGCTTTCGGAAAGACCATCATTGCCAAGAAGAATGCGTCGCAAGAAACTTGGAAGAAAGTAATTTTTTCTAAAAAAAATAATTACAAATAAAATACTTAAAAACTACAGTATAAAATTAAAGAAAAAAATACGAAATAATAATAATAATAATACAGGGATGTATGGGGTCCCTTAGTTACAAAACTATACCGTGGGAATATCGGGATAAAAAGTAGCGTACTTATGTGTTATTCCAGACATACGGCTACCTACATCCAAATTTCATGCCTCTAAGCCTAGCGGTTGTTATTTCGACATTTTATTCCTAGGTATCCCGTGGTAATATCGGGTCAAAAAGTCGTCTATGTGTTTTTCTAGACATCCAGCTACCTACATACCAAATTTCATGGCTCTAAGCCCAGCGGTTAGTATTTCAAGATTTTATCCCTATCCTGTGGGAATATCGGGATAAAAATAGCCTATGTGTTATTCCAGAGGTCCAGCTACCTACATACTAAAATTCATGGCTCTAAACCCAGTGGTTGTTATTTCGAGATTTTATCCCTAGGTATCCCGTGGGAATATCGAGTCAAAAAGTCCCTTACGTGTTATTTCAGACGTTCAGTTACCTACATACTAAATTTCATGACTCTAAGCCCAGCGGTTATTATTTCAAGATTTTATCCCTATCCCGTGGGAATATCGGGATAAAATTAGCCTATGTGTTATTCCAGAAGTCCAGCTACCTACATACCAAATTTCATGGCTCTAAACCCAGTGGTTGTTATTTCGAGATTTTATCCCTAAGTATCCCGTGGGAATATCGAGTCAAAAAGTCCCTTACGTGTTATTCCAGACGTCCAGCTACCTACAAACCAAATTTCATGACTCTAAGCCCAGCGGTTATTATTTCAAGATTTTATCCCTATCCCGGGGGAATATCGGGATAAAAAGTAGCCTATGTGTTATTCCAGAGGTCCAGCTACCTACGTACTAAATTTCATGGCTCTTAGCCCTGCGGTTGTTATTTCAAGATTTTATCCCTAGGTATCCCGTGGGAATATCGGGTCAAAAAGTCACCTATCTGTTATTCCAGACGTCCAACTACCTACATACCAAATTTCATGACTCTAAGCCCAGAGGTTGTTATTTCGAGATTTTATCCCTATCCCGTGGGAATATCGGGATAAAAAGTATCCTATGTTTTAATCCAGGTTATAAACTAACTTTTCGCCAAATTTCATCCAAATCCGTCCAGCCGTTTCAGCGTGAAAGAGTAACAAACATACTCACTCACTCACTCACTCACTCACTCACTCACAAACTTTCGCATTTATAATATTAGTAGGATAAAGAGTTTTACAATACAATAGGGTTGAGTTGAGAAATGAGGTTTTCTTTTTAGGAGAATTTTCGCTAGATGGCGTTAATGTCGTGAGGTCCGCTTGACGCTATTGGCTCATTTAGTTATTTAAGCAACAAACGTCAAATGACAAACCTATCAAACGGACCTCACGCAACTATACTTCGTTTTTTTAGCATTAGAAAAAGGGTAAACAATCTTGTCGCGTTTTTTTATTGAAAAACGTTTAAAAAAAAACAGTAAGTAACTCTTACTTATGATACCAAAAGTAGTTATGTAAATGATCATTATAAATGTCCTTGCTAATTGTTACTATTTGCTGTGACTTATTTTTCAAAAGTGTTTTTCAATAAAAAGACACGTCAAGATCGCTTACCTTCTTTCTAATGCTTAAAAAAACGAAGTATAGTGCCAACTAGTCTGTCACACCCTCTCTCCTCAACCCTCATTGAAAAAAGAAAATTATTTTGACTTAGATTTAGACAACAGCCCTAGAGATTCATCTTGCTCGTACGGTGGTTTAACATTAGGCTTCGGCTATAAAGAGACCACCTGTTTAACATATTATCAAGGGCCATAAACCAATCGGCGTCGATCGTAAAGGTGGCAAGAGCAACAGGCGTAATGGACGCCCTAATAAACTGAGTTGGAGACTGTGCGGTCAAAGAGCGTGCGCTTTATTATTTAGAGGAATGAGGGTTCCTTGACGAAATACCGCTAGATGGCGTTAGTATCGTGAAGCAGTTTGACGTTGCAGTCGATTAATTAATTAATTCCTCTTAATGGCGGCCATAAGGCTTGGGCCAATGTCAGTTAAATTAAAGATAAATATATTCTTCTTATTCACGTTGTACGGTGATTGTAGTTTTTGCAACTTGATAGCAAAATTCCAGAAACCACGCGGAGACCACTTGCGCATTAAAAAATGTCAGACACGAGAGCAATATAGAATTTTGTGATCACTGTTCACTGTTAAGGTTAATCGCCGCATAAAACACTATCAAAATTATACTTCAACTAGCCAAAGAAGCAGAAATACCAAAATTAGATATCGTCTACATCCGCCATGTTCGAATGCTACAAATCGAATCCGACGTTGCAGTCTTGCTTGCGATTGGCTCATTTCGTTAACCAAACAAACGTGGCGCAAATGTCAAATCTGTCAGACAGACCTCACGGCACTAGTGTTGTATGAGGCTTTGTGTTGTACATAGGTTAGAAATACCTTAATCGACACATTCTATTTATCTTCTACAGATGTGCAAGTTGCAGAAAGTTTCCAAAAAGTTGAAAAAGTTCTCGGAATTTTGTGGAAATTTTCCCAAGAAATATAGGAAATTTAAATTTGAAGAAACGGAAAGTTTCAATTCCCGTACAAAATTGTATGTTTTAAATAAAACATACAAGTGTATTAACTAAGACAGTAGCCTTACTAAATACTGTAGGACACGACTGGCTGCCTACATGATGTGTGTTCGAAAGAATATACTTCAATTTAAAATATATGACATAACGGAGTTTGGGGCAGTCGGTCTAGAACTATCGACGTATATAATGTATCTGCTGAAGTACAAATAAAATAACATCAGAGTTTAAAGTGTTTATTCTTTAAATAGGGCTATTTACAGAGTTGTGGATCGTCCGTCCATAAAAATACCCTTATAGTATGTAGTTGTAACAAAAATACCCTGTATAGCAAATGGTAAGTTTAGAATATGTCAAATACCACTTACTTAGGCACTTTTTTTGTGTAACCTATTTCCTTTTTGTACAATAAAGAGTATAAACAAACAAACAAACAAACCCCCATAATGTGGATCGGAATCACATTGGTCCATTTTTTGCTATTCAAACTCGCACGTTCATTCCGCGCCCGTTTATTACCTACGTCGTAAGTTATCGACTAACATACATTTTAACGCCGTATCGCTGGTAAAAGGTTGACCGTCGACACTAAGATTTGACCTTTTATTGTGCTTGTACCAAATAAAATATATTACACTGATAGCGAGGTTTATTGACCCATTTTTATCGAACAGGAAGTTAGTGATGCGAGTTTTTTACTTGTTTTTGAAGACGAATACGATGTTTTAACGCATTGATTCCAAATAGGGAGTAATTAATAAACCCTCAAAGTCATCGAACAATTAACACCATTAAATAGTAGCGATCTAGGCTTAGATTATTTAAGACGATCTAGGCGATATGATAATAATAATTTATTTCCAAAAATCATACACATCAGCAACATACAAAGTAATATCTGGCAGACCCCAAACTAGGCAGAGCCTGTATCTTGGGGCCTTGGAGTGCACTATACTATAAACGATTATCATATCTGCAATACCTAGAAGCCGCCAAGTGGAACTTGAAGTAATATGAAAATAAAAATAAAATAAAAATAAAAATAATATACATCATCTAGAAAATATAATAGAAATATTAGAAATAATAATAGATATCCATACTAATATTATACTAATACTAATATAAATGCGACAGTGTGTGTGTTTGTATGTTTGTCCGTCTTTCACGTCGAAACAGAGCGACGGATCGACGTGATTTTGGCATAGATGTAGTTTATGGGCCAGAGAGTGACACAGGCTACTTTTTATCCCGAAAAAATGCACAGTTCCCGAGGGAACAGCGCGCGATAACCGAATTCCACGCGGGCGAAGCCGCGGGCAAAAGCTAGTTTGTAAATATAGGTTTAGCAGCCGCCGCATCGCGTGCTCCCAGAGAGGAAATGCTACGAATTAGACAGAAATATATCGCGCTAAACTCGATTTAAGACGTGAATTTAGGTTTTTAGGCTCACAATAACCTATTCGTTACCTTTTGTATATTTATTATGTGTTTTTATTCTTTCTATAGAAAAATAATACTCAAAAACAAACGGTCCTATTTTTCATACAAATAGTTAGCACTATTTTTTTTAGCATTCTAGGACACTACTTTTTGTATCACATAAAAAAATCCAGCCTCTATAGCATTGCAATATTTTCCAAACAACGCAAGATATTGCACGCTTAAGAAATGTAAGTCCATCTGTTCTCTTGGCACGTAAAGCTACTAAACGAATTTAGATCGCTTGCTCCATTTCAAACTTTCTGAACACAGGTTCTGTATTTCAAGTTTCTGCGTTCGTTTAGTCTATTTTGAAAACCGAACCTTATCTAAAACGCGGCAGGTTCGAATTGGATTTTTCTAAAGCAGAACATAAAACTTTATGTAAGTACTATGAACCAACGTGAACCAAAAGTAGGCGATTGGTGTTAGTGGTCACGAACCATTAAAAGCCCAGCATTCGTTGGAAACAACTATTACTTTCGTAGTTATCGGTTCTTCTAAGAGAAGTATCGGTACAATTTGAAATTAAACTTTAACGGTGTAAGTAAGTAAGTAAGTAAATCTTTATTTGCTAGAATACGTTTACAAGATCTTAAGTAATTAAATTACACTCACAGTATTCAGCCGACAGCTCGACATGCAAATTTTGTAAAAACAATTATATTAAATTAGTATAAATATATCCATGAATTAAAATAACAAAATTAATAAAATAAATAAAGCTTTTCAATTGAACAATGTAAATTTCAAATAATAAAAAAATGACAATAAATACGATTAGACATTTTATATGGTTTATATATTCTTTAACAGTATAAAAACAATTACTCAGTAGCCACTTAGTCAATGTTTTTTGGAATTTTGGACCCTGTAGAAATGTTATCTCACCTGGGAGTTTATAATATAATACCAAGCACATATTGCCCGCATTCCTTTTGTATGTATGTCGCACTTACCTAGCAAACTTTAGCTTTTTGAAATTGTTAAACCTTCTTTAGATTAAAGCGTGCTTAATCCTTACCGGTGGTTTCACAAGTGAATCATTTCCATGGGAATATAGTAAACATCCTACTAATATTATAAAAGCGAATGTTTGTAAGTCTTTTTGTTTGTTTGTTACTTCATCACGTCTAACCACTGAACCGATTTAAATGAAATTCGGTATACAAATATTTTGAGTCCCGGAGAAGGACATAGGAAACTTTTTATCCTGGAAAATTGCATAGTACCCGCGGGTTAGCGATAAACGAATTTTGCGCGGACAAAGTCGGGGGTAACGGCTAGTAATAAATAAAAGTAGCATCGTTATCTTCATTTATGTACCTACCTAAGTTGCATGAATATCAGCTGTGCAAAATTTAATGTCATTAGACATTGATAATTAAGATTTTTGGATTTTATCATCTTTTTTTTCCTATCTCACCTGATGTTTAGTGGAGATGAGGCTAAAGGTGTATCTCGCTGGTTCAGAAACTCTAGCCTTGAATAATCATCATCATCATATCTGCCGTAGGACGTCCACTGTTGGACATAGGCTTTCCCCATAAACCTCTAGTTGCTTCGGTTGGAAGCGTGCATCCACCGTGAACCTGCGGAACTTTGCATTTTAAATGCGTACCGATCCCGGGGGAATATCGGACATCGAACTTTCTCATATACTACAGGCACACAGGTTAAGTAACTAGAACTAAGTACGACAGTTTGGTGGCAAAAAATGTACCATCAGCCGAATTTTACATAAAATTTCTAGTTGATAAAACATATTTTTTACTTACGCCGCAGGAGGATAAATAAGTAAGTACGATTTTTTAAACTTGTTTTAATATATTTTCTGTGCGATTGTTATGAATTACATCTGGTCACAAAACAGATATTTAATCATTATTGTTAACTATTGTCTTCAATCACAGACAAGGCATCTTAATTGAAATCGAAATTGAATTCGTGTTCATAACGACAATAGCCTAGAAGCAGAATGGATGTGTATGGCCTAATAATATGATGAATGACAGAGGTCCATATCAATAAAACTTAAATGAATATTATTTCTACAACCAACATGCAACAGTCTAAAAACTAAATCGCGTAGCAGGGTGGAACCGCCAAAGAAATCATAGCGAAATTGATTATGCAAAGTCCCCACCCTCCCTAGTACGCGTTTCTGATTCCTTGACGGCATACATATACATAAATAAATCAATAAAATAAATAAATAGTTGCTAAAATTGAATTAAATCTAAGAATGGCCCCGTGGCATTATGCCCAAAGGGCTGGCATCATTTCCTCGTTGACGTGAACAGCTATGCCAATTTTTAGTCGAAACTGCTACATAGGCGTTTCTTATAGTATTCTAGGATAAGTGGACAAAACGACACCGTTTGTCTGTAACGGTTAAACCTTTCACTGTAGAATTTTAGAGCCCAACGGCATTGCACGAGACCAAGGGCGTCGCCAAGCGGGGGGGCAGCCGCCCTAGAGATTCTAAAAAAGTTGCCGAATGTAAAGCAACCAAACCAAAGATCCAAGGAACCAAAGATCGCCGTAGATGTAAGGCAGTTGTCTCACCGCCGGCGAGGAAACGATTGGCTATCGACTATTTTCTCGCTCAAGAAACGAACAAAAGATATAAGATCCTGTGTGAGTAAAAGAGACATATGTTGGCAACACCGGTTGTACGTCAGCACGCGGCCCTACTCGAGCTTCCGGTGGCGGAGGAGAGGGCGCGCTCTGGAAGAATAAAACCCGGCGCGCAAGCCGGCACGGGCTGATTTTTGTTCTGATTTGCGAAGCTACTAGAATTACTGTTCATTTGTAAATTTGATAATAAAATTATTATTCTTTATAGCTGTATTCTTTGGTAATAAAGGCGAATCGCTAATATCAGAAGCGGGACGCCCCACGTACCAACGATGGGTAAACGTAAAAGCCGTAAGCGTAGACGTGCTAGTTCGTCTAGTAGTTCTAGTAGCTCAACTAGCTCCAGTACCAGTGCTAGAACCCCGTCACCTCCGCCACCTCGACGCAAGAAGACGACATCACGCCAGAGTCGCCAGACAAGTAAGACAAAGGGAACCGAAACTGTAAGTCAAACCAATTCGATTACTTTGAACAATATTATACCCGAGTTCGACCCTTTAAAAGACGACATTGATGCATGGCTTAGTATTATTCAATCATACGCAAAAACGTTTTCTTGGTCTGATGATACGACTCGTTATCAAGCATTAAATAAACTAAAAGGACCAGCTAAAACATGGTACGATTCCTTGTTACGTAGCAATAATCGATGGCCCACGTGGAAGTGGTCCGATTGGCATACCAAATTATCAGGTAGTTTTCAAATACAAAGAAACATGTTCGAACTATTAAAAGATGTAGTAGAATGCAAACCATCCGACAATCAATCATTATACGAATTTTATTTTGACCAAAAATGTAGGATTGACCGATTACGCCTTAATTTTTCAGAGCTAGATATCATATCAATAATTCTTGGAAATATTGGCGATGGAATTATAGAGGCAAATAGTTTTAAGACGTGCGATCAATTAGCTAGTGCCCTACATGGCAGAGTTTATAAATCAAAGAAACAGTCTAGCAATTTAATGCCAAAGCAAACTCAAGCTCAATCTGCCACCAATTTTACCGGTAATTCAGCATCACATGCAACAAGTAATAGGGTCGTTCCATCTGACTCCGTTCCCGTTAATGATACTAAGTCACAATTAAATGCCCGTAGGGTAATTAAATGTTTTACATGCGGGGGTAACCACAAACGCAGTCAATGTAGTGTTAAATGTGATTGTTGCGGAAAAAGGGGACACGTCGAGTCCGCTTGTTATCACAATAAAAATAATATTAAAGCGGAAGAAAAACCAGATAAACAAGAAACCAAATTTGTCTCATCGTCGAACGCTCGAAATAAATTTGTAAAGGAGGTAGTTCTAAATGATGTTTTGGTTCATGACGCATTTGTAGATACCGGCAGTAGCTGTTCTCTAATTTCCGAGTCATTGATAAAATTACACGGCTTAGGCTCTGTCAAACTACCCTCCCCAGTCACTTTACAAGGTTTTTCAAAGCAGTCGACAAAAATTGTTACTGACATGATTAATGTCACTTTAAAACTTGATTCAGTGCGCATGGAAAAAATCGATTTTTACGTAATAGATGATTTGATAGGATGTGATATCTTAATTGGACGGAATGTGACAGAACGCCCTGATTTAATTTATTCACGTATAGGTGACGTGTTGCAGTTTGATTATGCTAGCAAATTTATCGAATTTTGCGGTAACATTGGTGAAACGGAAATTGATGCTGATTCTCATCACACAGAGCTTATTAAGTTATTTAGAGAATACAGTGACTGTGTAGCTAGGAATGTAAAGGAATTAGGTAAGGTAAACAACCACGAGATGGTAATAGATGTGACTGACCCCCGTCCTATCTATTGTAGACCATTTAGATCCTCTCAATGTGACAGACAAATTATGCGTGACATGGTGAACGAATTATTAGACAATAATATCGTGCGGGAGAGCAAGTCTCCATACGCTAGCCCGGCGATTTTGGTCGATAAAAAGAACGGGGAAAAAAGACTTTGTATAGATTATCGCGCGTTAAACAAAGTGACAGTAAAAGATAAATACCCTATGCCGCGCATTGAAGACTTAGTGGATAGACTTCAAGGTAGCGAATGTTTTACTAGCCTTGATTTAAAGAGCGGATACTATCAAATATTAATGAGCGCAGAGTCCATACCAAAAACTGCATTTATTACTGAAGACGGCCACTATGAGTTTTTAAGAATGCCGTTTGGGTTAGTAAATGCACCATCGTGTTTCCAGCAGATGATGAACAAGGTGTTAGGCAACCTTCGGTTTGGCAACGTAATTGTTTATCTAGATGACGTGTATTTAGTAACCCAAACGGTCGAACAAAACCTTCAATTGTTGCAGCAAATATTACATATATTTCGTGAAAATGGAATAACGCTCAATTTAAAAAAGTGTCACTTCTTTAAAACGGAGATAGAATTCCTTGGTTACAAAATTAAACCAAACATAGTTATGCCGAATGACACTAAGGTGGAAGCTGTAAAGTGTTTTCCAACGCCCAAGACCGTTCATCAACTTCGTCAGTTTCTAGGACTTATCAGTTATTTTCGGAAATTTATTAAAAACTGTGCCATGTTATCAGCACCGCTGACGAAGCTGTTAAAAAAAGATATTTCCTGGGCGTGGGATAACACACACGAACAAGCATTTCAAACATTAAAAAGCAAGTTAACTTCCAGTAGTGTATTATCTATGTTTGACCCGTCAAAAGAAAATATTTTGTATACTGACGCAAGTAGAGGGGGTAGCCGGCATTCTTATGCAAGTTATTACCGAGGGTGAGAAACCTGTCCATTACTACAGTAGGCAAGCGACCGACGATGAAAAACGTTATCACTCTTTCGAATTAGAGTTGCTCGCGGTTGTTTCGTCGTTGCAAAAATTTAGGTTGTATTTGTTAGGTTCCCCGTTTAAAGTCATAACAGATTGTAATGCTGTACGATACGCGTTATCTAAGAAAGACATAATTCCCCGGATTGCACGCTGGGTACTGTCAACGCAAGAATTCTCTTTTGAGATTTTTCATAGGGAGGGCACTCGAATGCAGCACGTTGACGCGTTAAGCAGAAACCCCGTGCCATCCGGAGAAAAATACGAACGCGATGTTATTTTATCAATAACTGAAGCAGACTGGCTATTAACGGTCCAACTGCAGGATCCGGAGCTAGTCAGAATCAAAAATATACTTGAGTCAGGACAAGCCGATGACAATAAAGACATTTTTAACGGCTATGAACTTTTAGGTAATAAAGTATACCGAAGAACAACCCGAGGTCGTCGATGGGTGGTACCAAAAAAATGTATTTGGCAAGTCATTAGGAGTAACCACGACGATTTGGGTCATTTTTCGGTAGATAAAACTGTTGAACGTATCGAGCACTTATATTGGTTTCCGCGGGTACGACATACTGTTAAGAAGTATATAAAAAACTGTATACATTGCATATACTTCAAGAATAAAGGAGGTCCTAAAGAAGGGCAGTTATATCCGCTGCCTAAGTTTGCACAGCCGTTCCATACTTTGCACATGGACCATTTGGGACCATTCGTAACATCAAAGGATAAAAATAAATATTTGTTGGTTACCGTTGACGCATTTACGAAATTTGTATTTATTTCCGCAGTAAAATCTACAGCCTCAACGGAAGTGATAAAAGAGCTAGAACATGTTTCTAAAACATTTGGGAACCCTAGACGAATAATTACAGATGCAGGTAGCAGTTTTACATCTAAAGATTTCTCAAATTATTGTAAAAATAAAAATATTCGTTTGCATACCGTAGCGACGGGCATGCCCCGCTCTAATGGGCAGGCAGAAATTTTTAACAAAACTATTTTGAATGCCATGAGAACTTTAGGTGCCAATACGGACGATGATTGTTGGGACAGGTATGTTAAAATTTTGCAACAGGGACTTAACAGTACTATCCACAAAACTACAAAGGCAGTCCCTAGTGAAGTTTTCTTTGGATATCGTTTAAGGACTGACAATGATAATATCATGTCATCAGAGCTTGATAATGGGGACGTAACAGACGTAACTGACTTGCGTAATAAAGTCGATCAAAATATTAAAGCCAATGCAGCTCAACAAAAGAAGAGATTCGACAACTCTCGAACTAAAGCCAACATATACTCGGTAGGCGACCTGGTGCTGATTAAAATACAAAGTAAAAGTAATGACGGGCAGAGCACGAAACTAATGCCTGTATACAAAGGGCCATTTAGAGTCTCTAGCGTGTTAGGACATGACAGGTACGAGGTGACGGATCTCAGAGGTGCCGAACGGAGTAGTAAGCACTACAAGGGCACGGCTGCAGCTGAGAACATTAAGCCGTGGATTCGGATTGATGAGTGGACCCACGAATGATTAACGTGAGTACCTACTCCGCGTGTTGGCAATGATAAGAGTAAATATAAGTACATACGAATATAAAAAAAAAAAAAAAATTATTCGACTTGCCCTAGTAATTTAGTGGTTTATAACTTAAATATATTTTTCAAAAAAATAAATTCACTTTATGTTCATAATCATTATTCATTGTGTATTATATTAATTAATTCACATGTGTGCCCAAATACATAGATAAATATACTTATACTATCTACAGGTACCAATAATTAGAGATAACAATAATAATATAGCTTTATTTTCCCATATTTGAAACCATCATAGTACATATCTTTATTTTAATTTTATTATATAATTATAATTAGCGAGATACCCTCTAAAAATCGATACTTGTGTCAAACAAATTTATTTCGCGTTAAACTTTATCCGGTTCAAAATTAAACATTTTATACTGTTATGTTGTCCTCTTGTCTTAGATGTGTCCCTAATGTTGCACATACGCCAAAATATTAAACGTTAGATTACGTATAAGGTGTTAGTTGGAAGTTGGAACACTTAAGTGAAGCGTTTCGCTCTTTAAGTGCAGTAACACTGAAAGTGTGATCAAATTGATCAACTCGGTCTCTTAAGTGAAGCGAAAGCTCTTTAAGTGCGAGTGGTCCTTTGATACTTAATCTGAGATGGAATGATTGGCTTATGGGCATTATTAGCCACTCCAGTAAGCTGGAGCTATCCTGATAACTACAAAAACAAAAATATATATGTATCTGTACTTTCAGGAAGCACAGAGTTCGACGAGAGGTGTCAGGGGCTGACACCGCGCAGCATGGCCGTGTTGGCAACACCGGTTGTACGTCAGCACGCGGCCCTACTCGAGCTTCCGGCGGCGGAGGAGAGGGCGCGCTCTGGAAGAATAAAACCCGGCGCGCGAGCCGGCACGGGCTGATTTTTGTTCTGATTTGCGAAGCTACTAGAATTACTGTTCATTTGTAAATTTGATAATAAAATTATTATTCTTTATAGCTGTATTCTTTGGTAATAAAGGCGAATCGCTAATACATATATATTAATAGTTGATCGCTGGCGGTTCACACTGCCGGCGAGAACTCGCTCTTACATCTTTTGTCGCAGCGACAAGAGCTATAAAACTCGCTGAGCTATAAAACTAGCTCAGCGATACTCGCTCAGCGCTGTTAGCTTGGCGGCCGTCCGGCTCGAGCGAGTGGAGCGAGTAATCGCCCGTCGTGCTGGAACACTCGCTTTTCACTGCTAGCCCACTCGTTTCTTGTTACTCGCTCTTCTCGCTTCTCGCTCATCGTCGGCGGTGGGACAAGTGCCTAAGGTTCGTAGTACTAGTGAAAAGCTTCCAGTGTGCTCTCGACTTTACCAACAATGCATATTTCTCATCCTCCATATCAACTCGCTGCTACTTATATAACCTCGCTATGTAAAGCAAGTTGCACAATTTTTCTCGCCTAAACTGTGTTTAAGAGTCCACGTCGCAAACTCCGTTCCCGAAGTTAATTCCGATACGTGCCCTCTAATCCGAAGGGGCTCACTCTAAGAGGCTTTTGCGGAAAAAGCGTAATCCCAACATTCCGCTGCGCGCGGAATCATACCGGCTCTACATTACTTAAGGAAAGGATAAAATTGTGCCCCTTTTTATGCGGGAAAGATGTGCCAGCGCCATTTATGGGTCAGACAAGTTCAAAGATGATTTGCATCGCTTCGGGGAAATTGTCACGGTCCCTTTTGTGCGGAAAAGTTGCGCTGTTGATATGGTGACTAGATGTCCCGTATTTTACTGGTTGTCCTACCAGAAGTCCTAGAAGCTCATGTCAGTTTCTATGGGCGTGTACATGAAAAACAGGGTCGGTTTTATCCGAGCCGATAAAGAGTGTCACCTGTCAAAATGATCGAGTCAAAGACACATAAATTCTTTTTTAATGTTTTTTATTCTGGACTATGGAACAAGGAACAGAACAACCCGTGACCGACCGGACTGTCGTAATTTGGCGGTAAAGAAAACTCTTTCATTTTTTTTAAATCAATTGATGCCACTTAAAAATCTGATATTTTTTTCTGTTAATTAGAAAGGTCATTCCTATTGATATAAAAAGTTTCGAGCGTTTCTAAATTTTTCAGACATTCCCCATTCTTGTATTCAACTTTCACAAAAACATGTTGACGCAGAAATAAAACGTAAAACGTAATAAACGTAAACGTAAACGTAATAAACGTAAACGTAATAAACGTAAAAGCGAAAAGATAAATTGTGTAACTATACTTACTTATTTTACGTGGCGGTTTTCCTTTTGAAGCGATATAAGTCCCTGTTTGGTGGAGCGTTGGACGTATCTCCACAGTCGCAGAGTTTAAACAGTAAGTAAACGTCTTATAATATTGCCGTGCTCAAGTTAAAAGGTACAACTGACAAATCAAGTTTCGAAATGGACCCAAAAAACACGGTATTTTTTTAAATCAACGTTAGTTAATTCGACATCTATCATTTATAGACAAAATTAAGTTAAGATTGGTTTTTTTTTGGAATCTTTTTGTATTTTTTATTTCAATTCCAAATTTTAACTTTTACGGTCATCCCGTAAAACCTAAATTGAAAATACAAACTGAAATATAGATGCACAGAAAAACCAGAAAAATAAGACCATCACAGGGAATACCGAGGACCTGGGTTCGATTCCCAGTGATGGTCTTATTTTTCTGGTTTTTCTGTGCATCTATATTTCAGTTTGTATTTACAAAATTAAGTTTTGAGCGAAAAACGCGATAACTTTTATAAAAATTTACTACGTATATGAACCAAAACAATCACTGCTCACCCGCGATCTTAAGACAGCTACGTTTATGCAAGAAATATGTGTGTCTAACATCTGGTAGCATGGTGTACGGTTATGTTGCTCTGAAGATGAGCTCTGTTTGAGTTCGAAACGCGTCAGTATAGTGTGGTGGTGGTGATAGATGGTTTTGTGTGTTTTGTGTATGTTCTTACAGTGTGGAGGTGAAGGAACTGCTTAAACACACATTTCTTGCATAAACGTAGCTGTCATAAGGTCGCGGGTGAGCAAAGTAACGCCTGATGCAATAAATAATTTACTACGTTTTTCAACTCAATCTCAAAACTTGATTTTGTTACTTAACCGCCTTTTAGTTTGAACTCTAAGAAAAATTAAAAAAATCCTGACATTGTCAATTCAAAGCTCAATATCCCAAAAACGACTGAACCGATGGCTGACATAGCTAAGAACTACCGCAACACACTACTACACTATCACTTGAAAAAAAAACACATTCTTATTCATCCATCTATTTGAGAGCTACGATGCCAGAGACAGACAGACAATGACGTCATACTTACAATATTCCTCTTTTTCTGACGAGGGTTAAATAAACGCGGCTAAGACGCGATATGAACTAAAGTACAAATTTGTACCTAGATGTCAAAATACAATATAAATGGCCGTATCGTCTCGACGATATACTGCTAAGATTACAATGAAGTTTCGACTACACTGTAGCAGCTGTTTTAATTTAGTTACGCGACTTTTTCTACCTACTTTTACTTTTCTTGCTTTCTTTACTTTGACTTGATACTACTCATTATTACTAATTCTACTTAGTTATATGACTATGGCCGCTGTGAAATGCGAACGGGGGGCAGGGGTTAGGTTAAGTACAACGAACCGTATCGTACCGTCCCTCTCACACTCGTATTAAGTATTATAAGCGTCAGCAGGACCGCTAGATACGAAGTTCGAATTTCGCACTTCGTAATAGTAGTAGCCTCATCGAAATCCGTATAACTATACTGCTTCTCTAATGGATGCTGCGACACCTTAGTGGGCGTAATATCCGTCCCTTGGACCTTTTATTTCTACGTTAACGCCGATTGATCCGCCTCATCGTCTGTCGCTAGCGCTTTTAATTTGAAAATTAATTTACCGTAACCTTTATTACCTTGAATAAGTGACCTAGGAGCCCCGCAGCTGAGGGACAATGTTTGTATATTTTCCAGGATTTAATCTTGGTGGTGTTATAAATGCGAGTTTATGCGTGTGTGTTACTTTATTATGCTAATAATAATAAGTACTTAGTTATGTGGATAGATGGATTTTTGAAATAACACAGAAACAACTTTTTAATAAAAACAAAACCCGCCTTACATTACAATAGACAAACAGCGTAGCGACAGTACAGCCTACGGCACGTAAGTCTAGCAGTGTCCGTTGATTTCTGCACGCTTGCCAGCCCTTCCCACCCGAACTCTAAAAATAATCATTTTTTCTATTTCGCTGTACCCACAGTGTCACATGAGTTTAAAATAAAAAATGTATATTTAGAAACTTGATTTTGTTGTCAGGACAGGATAAAATGGATAAGTCTTAAAAATCTACGGAATTAATATCCCTTCTATAAATCAACCTCCTCACATTGTTTTCTAGGTTAGATTGAAATACGAGCGTAAGGTGCTAGTTCCATTGCGAGCGAATCAGAATTAATAATTTGATAGAATATAATTTCGAATAATGAGGGAAGATCAAAACCAAAGTGCTACTGATTGAATTACCGTTAATTACACGGTACTTAACCATGCAATTTGCTAGTTCCCTTGGTGTTTCGGGTTTCTATTTAATCCGTCAGGTAGGTAGATCAAGTATCAAAAAATATATATAATTAATATTTAAATTAAAAATATATATTAT
This sequence comes from Choristoneura fumiferana, assembly GCF_025370935.1. Lineage (NCBI taxonomy): Eukaryota > Metazoa > Arthropoda > Insecta > Lepidoptera > Tortricidae > Choristoneura > Choristoneura fumiferana. The sequence goes on from NC_133480.1 coordinate 4,152,919, forward strand.
AATAAATTATTGGTCGTATATTGTTTCTTTTTAGTTCATTCATTTTAATTCTTGATTATCTTTTAAACAGTAACCCCCTGTTTCACTATCCATTGATTGTTTTGATTCCCAGTGAATGCTTTAACACTCACCTGCAATACATTCTCGATCAGCGTAATTGCTGTAACCCACGTATGATATATTTTTTATGACGCCTAAACGCTGTAAGCGACATCGTGCGGATGATTAAATTTATCCGTCAAATAAAATTAATTAATGGGTGGCGAAACAGCCCGTAAGAGTTAGGCAGTTGTCTCACCGCCGGCGAGGAAACGATTGGCTATCGACTATTTTCTCGCTCAAGAAACGAACAAAAGATATAAGATCCTGTGTGAGTAAAAGAGACACATATATTAATAGTTGATCGCTGGCGGTTCACACTGCCGGCGAGAACTCGCTCTTACATCATTTGTCGCAGCGACAAGAGCTATAAGACTCGCTGAGCTATAAAACTAGCTCAGCGATACTCGCTCAGCGCTGTTAGCTTGGCGGCCGCCCGGGTCGAGCGAGTGGAGCGAGTAATCGCCCGTCGTGCTCGAACACTCGCTTTTCACTGCTCGCCCACTCGTTACTAGTTACTCGCTCTGCTCGCTTCTCGCTCATCGTCGGCGGTGGGACAAGTGCCTTAGGCCACTAGTTAGTCTCTTCGACAAATTACTTATCATTTAACCTGTTGAATATTCCCTTAAAGTTAACGGAGATTAGAAATAAGACGTTGTTTGAAACCATGAATTGGTTCGAAAAATGTCGAGCATACCAACGTGTGACCCGTGTATTTTATTTTAATAATAAAATCACGTCTTTTAAGTATTACGTCTATCATTTTGTATTACATTTAGGTACAAGTCCAAAGTTCGTTCGATGTAGATTATTTTAATCCTACGCTAGCAATTTTTATTTATTTATCGATCGCTACTCGCTGACAGCGGTTCCAAAGCCTAAGTAACGTTGATTTATTTAGTTTGTTTTGCTTCAGACAGCAAAATACTGGGGCTTTAGTATTTGAAAGATTATTTGGCAAATGCTTGCGTGTTGGTTTTATTAAGATCTCATTCAGTTTGATTTGATTATCAAGGACGCAAATCGGAGTTATTCCATTTAAATCTGTCATTTCGATTAATTTAGCGTTATAAGAAGTCGATTATTTAGTGCAATGGGAGGCGGGCTCTACCGAGGGCTCCCTACTTCTTTAAGTAATAAGTAGGAAAAATGAAAATGTTCAAAGAAACCAAAAAGAAGAAAGAAAAGATTAATATAGTATATTTTTATCAAGGGACTAAACTAAGCCAATATACCCGAGGTGGTTAGCCACCTGAGCTTTAGCGATATTGACTTTTAGTCTTTAGGTGAAAACTCTATTTTTTTTACTTCGATTGCGAGAAAAAAATTGTCATTTCTGTGAAAGAATTAATACGTTTCTTATTCCTCCAGTCCATAAAACTTTCATAGGTTTTTAAATAAATCTTTTTAGATTTCGGTGGCAAAAGATTATTAATTATGTCTTTTGCTCTTTGCTCGACATCATAATTTTCACTATCACTTGACGACATTGTAAGAAAAATCAATTTATTTTAATCGTTTATGATTTACGCTCTACAACAATTTCAAAGTTTTCGCGGTATGTATTTTTTTCCAACCAGACACAGATATAACAAAATCGCATCGGCGAAATGGTCCATACACAAACTGGAAAAAGCATAGAACTAAGACCACGTTGACTAAGAACGTAACATTTTCGTCATGAAAATGGTCCACACACAATCTTATTTTATGGCAAAAACTAAGCAACTACTGGCTGTTTGAGTTTATCGAAGTCACTCGAAGTAAATTAAAAGATTAATTACTTTTACTCCCTAGGGACTAAAGTACTCACTTTACTCCCGCCTCGTTAGGCCATATTGACCTACTTTTAGAGCATGAGAAGTGAAAAATGAGTTAATGTGACAAAGTAAAAAAGTGATCCGCTACTTTTGATGCTGACTGTACCTACAGTCAAAGAATCTGCAACGCGTAACCGATGTGCCACTGATGTCATATTAATATTTGATACATCTGCCAAAGAAATCACAGCGAAATCGTTTATAAAATGGTCCCATTGTGAAACGCAATTCAGTTTCCTCAACGGAATGCTAACAAAAAGTATTTCACCAAAACGACAAAACAACTTTAACATGCTTTAATATTGTTGGCGTGTATAGCACCAAAATATAATTCCGGTGAGCGATACAATATTTGTCCAGGCGAAATTGGTTTGAAACGTTTTCCCGTCTGTATTCTCAGGAGATGATGCGTAAGATTCTCTTTGAGATATTTTTTCGTGGTACGTTAGTATAGTAAACACGGAGTACCTAAAGAGGAATAAGCTAGCTCATGTACCTACCACTGGGACATATACTTCATTTTTTTTATCAATAAAAAAGGGTTAAACAATCTTCACGTGTCCTTTTATTGAAAAACGTTTAAAAAAACAGTAACACTTATGATACTAAAATAATATAAATGAGCACATGTCCTTGCTAATTATTACATATTATCAGTAATTTATTTTTCAAAAGTGTTTTTTAATAAAAAGACACGTCAAGATCGCTTACCTTCTTTCTAATGTTAAAAAAGGGAGTAGTTTTATTTTCATTTTTGTGGGAATACTTTTGTTGACATGGTACAATCGAGTTCTTAAACTTCTGAGCAAAAATTTGATCAAAAATAATGTGAACACGACACTATTATTAACGGCATAGAAGCGTGTTCAGATATTTTTGATCAAATTTTTGCTCACAAGTTTACGAACTCGATTGTACTTACATGTCCAATATTTATTGACAATCTAACTGAATTTCCACCGATTTTCGAAACTTGATATTGACTTTCTGAAATTAGGGCTGGCAACACCGCGGCCAACCTGTCATAACCATAACCCTAATATAATGCTTGACATGTTATTGGCATTTCTGTAGATAGCAAAGTATTCAATTATTCACATACTTTCGGCACGTTTTCTGTTGCTTTATAAAGGCTTTATATAATCATTTAAGCTATACCTACTTACCTACAACTTTTACCTGCACATCGTGTTTTTTTTACTTTCCGTTAGCTTCGCCAGTTGGCTTGTTCATTTATATCAAGTAGGTTATTCGTAGTTTATATTTCAGCCAAAACTATTTTTTAAAAATTTCATACTGAATTATAACTTCATGTCATTCTTAACGGTCTATTCACGGTCTATTCAAGTCCAATTGTGAAATTGACAAATATGCCGAGTAATATAGATAGACGCGTGACACCCACAAAACTATTTTTAACCATATAGGTACCTATATTGTATTCTGATCCAATTTATGACAAGCGTAAACAAAGACGCCATTAACCCGACCATAGACATTTAGTGATGTGAAAACCTAGAACCTATTGCAAAATAATTAATCTGCGCTGAAAATCGATTATTTATTAATTGAATAGATCAACGTATCTTTGTCTATTTTATTATTTACAATACTTGATTTAATTCCAAAGACTGTTTATTCAATTATAAAAGCAGTAACTATTTTATAATTTTAAGGAATGTAAATAAAAATCGCTTATTCATCCGCGCATTAATCGATTTTTATAATCTCAAATTTTCCACCATATCTACGCTGGTCTATGCTACTACAGATTATAAACATGTTTCAATCAAGAAATAACGTCAGATTTTGACGAAGATTTTTCAAACGAAAAATAAATATTGAAATCAAGTGAATTTTGGGGAAAAAGTAATTAATGTAAAAGTAGTAATGTGTTATTGATTCGATCCAGTGGGTGTTTATACAAGAATTTTGATGAAATCGGTTTGTTTACACTTTTAATAAATTGGATAGTTATAACGTATAGCTACTTAGGTACAGTAAAGTTCAAAAATAAGTACCTATCTATTAGAACCACTCAAAAATATGTTACTTCGGCCTTATTGCGTCGGAATAAGAGTACCTATGTGGTACATTTTTGAAACTTTGAATAAGTTCATATTTTTACACTTGAATACAACTTATAACCGAACTTGAAGCGTCTACGTCATAGTTTTCAAAGTCAAATGTAGGTCACTGCTTATTTTTACGCAATAAAATTAAATGAGTAGAGAAAACATATCAAAAAGCATTTATCTCGAACTCGTTTTCGATTTATCGCATATTGTAAAGAAAATAGACACCCAATTGAAAACAAAAAGCAATAAAGCGCGGTTTTAGCGAAAACCACTCAAAAACAACATTAAATTGTTTACAGTTCGCTGACTGTTAAACTAAAAACAAAGCCAAAATTGCAAACTTAGATGGCGAACTACTAGCAGTTAACAGGTATAATGGGCCGTAAAGATAATTGAATAGCTGTAATAGTTCTAGGGTACACTCGGCCATTACTGGGACTTTCATTTAGCGCCTCTAGACTAGAACAGTGGTACCCAAAGCGGTTAATCCCTAGTGATCGATGAAGACAAGGATCTAGTACGCGAAGAAATTTACTTTTAATAAAATCTCTTTTTTGCTGACTGTACTTTTTGTTAACTGCACTTGCATTGCCATCTAAGCTACATTTCCGTACCAAGTTTCACGTCGATGATAACCATTAAGGAGTTCCGTCAAGCGGAGACGATCCTGGTCGGGCCACTAGGATATCAAGATTATTGTAGTGTCACCAAATTTACATAAGTATGCCAAATTTCCAGTCAATTCAACTGCTGGAAGTGTGTCAAATTTAACTTGCAAGATTTGACTTGCACATACATTTGCAAATTTAAAAAAATATACCGGGTGTGGCCTGTAATACGAGCAAGAAATTAAAACATAGATCGCCTCGTCTAACTAAACAACATTAGTTCAGCAACTAATGGAGTCAACTTTAAACTAAAACAACTCAACTCAAACAACTTTAAACAGTGAACTTTAAAAATAATGGAGTATTTGTATTTTCCATCTTTCATATAAATTAAATACTGCTATCAATATACGCCATTCTAGAACACAACTGACGTCGCCTGTCACGGTATAAACATCAAGCATTTTGCTTTAAATTGCTTCTTCGAATAAACTTAAAAGTGTAATAAAAATTAAAAAACTAATTATTTTTAAAAGTCGCTGAACTAATGTTGTTCAGTTTGTTGCTCATATTACAGGCCACACCCGGTATAATATGACTTTACAAAAATACATTGCGTCGATGACACTGCAATACCGCGTAACCTACAAAAGTAGTAAATTTGAGATTTCTCATAATCACGGCTGGTTTATACAAAATATATGGGGGCACGGCAGTGCCTCCGCCAAGTCGAGCAAAACAAAACAAAGGCACGGCCGTACCATACTTTTCTTAAAGCCATTCAGGCTATTTTCAACCTTTCTAAGTATTTACTCCGTCAGTTACATTATTAGAAAATATTGGACGCCTATTTTTCTTTTGCCAATCAAACAGAAAATTACAGAAGAAGCATGCCAAAGTTCGCTCTCCTGTAATGTTTGCCTCTAATCAGATACGCATTGGCTATTGTGGTCACGCGGCATTGCAGTATTGCGGTATCGACGATAGGGTACGTAGAATCGGGATAAAATTCCAAAACGGTTCTCTGCCTTTTCCCAACTCACGTTGGTTTCATTTGCCAACTCAGGATTTTCTCTGAAACTATATTTTTTTGGGAACTTTCATAAAACAAACCTAATCTAACCTATTACTGTTTTCTTTAACCCCCGGCGCAAAAATAGGGGTGTTATAAGTTTGACCGCTATGTGTGTCTGTCTGTCTGTGGCACCGTAGCTCTTACACGGGTGGACCGATTTGAATGCGGTTTTCTTAATTGAAAGTAGGTTTTCTAGCGATGCCGATGGTTCTTACACATGTTTTATCAAAATCGGTTCAGCCGTTTTTGAGATATTAAACTATGAAGTGACAAAGTCGGGGGGTTTCCAACTTTTTGTTGGTTAGGTTAGGTTAGGTTATCTTTATAAGCCTAAGAAAATACACTGTCAAAATTTTGGTTTCGGAGAAAATTGAGAGAGAATTGGGAAAAAATTGACACCAAGTTGTATTTTTTTTTTGGTATTTTGTGAAATCTTTATTATTCGATAGACTAGTGTTCTACCAAATTTTAATTAGTCCGTCAGTTCGATTATTAGAAAATACCGGACAGGTGTTTTTTGTAAGTTTAACTTTTTAGCACAGCGTGACATCACCGGCCGCCACTTTGACATGCTTCATCTGTAATTTTCTGTTTGATTGGCAAAAGAAAAAAAAACGTCCAATATTTTCTAATAATGTAACTGACGGAGTAACTACCTAGAAAGGTTGAAAATAGCCTGAATGGCTTTGAGAACAGTATGGTACGGCCGTGCCTTTGTTTTGTTTTGCTCGACTTGGCGGAGGCACTGCCGTGCCCCCATATATTTTTTACCCAGGAAACTATGCAGTTCAACTTTAGAATCTGGTTCGTGCGAACAAATCAGCGGGTGAAGGTTAGTATAGATAAATGACTAAGCAAAAAAACTGTATTGGATAAATGGTCAGCGTTCATATTGGACGTCTTACGTTATAAATGAACGGTCCTTTTCCTTTATCAAAATAACCATAGATTAACAACTTGGTATAGATATAGACTATGAAAAATATGCAAGTTGAAGTGGCAAGCGGGCCATATCGCTCGAAGAACAGTTGAGGGAAGTTAAATGTTTTTTGTTACAAAAAACTTTCGTTTTCGTGCTTCCTTACTACTTAACTACACACGATCGAATTAATGCATTCACTGCCACTGTTGCCACCGACGCACATGTGCGTTCAAAATGTATGAATAATTATGACAGCGGCACTGGACGAAGTTCGGAAAACGCATGTCGGTGGCAGTCAATGCGTTAAGGTAAGATTGGGTTTAAATGTGAAAATGACGGCACCAATCATGGACATGTTAAGCACAGTGGTATTCAATGCCTTATAGCAGGGTTACTCAAAGTGGGGTACGCGAACCCCTAGGGGTTCGCTATTCGACGGTAGGGGGTTCGCGACAAGGTTTACGTGACTCCAAAAACCACCAGGATGCAAGACTAGCAAGATGATTAAGATTGGTTTTTGGAGTCTTTTTGTATTTTTTATTTCAACTCCAAATTTGTTACTTATTTGTTTGTTTCAGTTTGTATTTTCGTTGGCAAGATGATTCTTACCAATATATGTTACCAATTAATGAAATAAACAATATACATTATATTACGATGATGATTGAAATAAAAATAACCTTAGTTTCTTCAACAGTCAATTTATTACTTTCTTTGGGGTTCGCTATCGTCTACAAACTTTAACAGGGGTACGTGGAGCCATAAGTTTGAGAAACCCTGCCTTATAGCTCACCGTTCATGAACATTACTATATGATCATCATGTATCTGAACATTACTATTTTTAGTTTAAAAAAAGTAGAGTTTGTTTCTTAAAATTTGGTCCAGTAAATAGAAAAAAAACCATTATTGGTTCTTGTCTATGACTGATGCCTAATAAACGACAAGGATTTTCTTTTATTTCAAATTTCAACTTGGAGGCGTTCAATGTTAATACATTCTGTCTAATGTATGCTAAATTTCAACTGCTGTGACAGACAGACACAGAATAATAGCGATCCTAATAAGGGTTCCGTTCATGCGGATCCATGGAACCCCACAAACGACGTATTTCAATTTGCAGCACACCTGAAACCCATCTCATTTACTCGTAGGGGGGCGTTCATTAATCACGTGTCGCGATGTTCGAAAGGGGGGGAGGGCTTTGAAAATAAGTTTTTTTTATAAAACCTTCTTAGCTGACTGTATTTTTTTATTGCACTTGCATTTGACTACCAGATAGCCACTAAGCTATATTTAACCACTAGGTTAAAGAGCCTGACTGCATAGCTTAAAGTCTCGGGCTCGATCGCCGGTCGGGGCAAATAATTATGAATAACCTATAGTGTTATATAACACTTATAACAGCCAGTGTGGGAGCACCATTACTAGAAATTTGATATGACATTTTTGAACCTTTCTAAGTTGGTTAGGTTATTCATACGACTTACAGTTCCCAAATAATACATTATGGTGCTTTCACACTGGCTGTTATAAGTGTTATAATAACGTATACACTTGGGCATCGGCATTACAGGTCTATTTATTACAATACATAGGGCAGAAGTACCGGTTTTGGCCAGTAGACATTTGCAGTCATCATCATCCATCCCAGCCTATATACGTCCCACTGCTGGGCACAGGCCTCCTCTCAGAACAAGAGGGCTTGGGCCATAGTTCCCACGCGGGCCCAGTGCGGATTGGGAACTTCGCACGCACCATTGAATCGCTTCGCAGGTTTGTGCAGGTTTCCTCACGATGTTTTCCTTCACCGCAAAGCTCGTGGTAAATTTCTAATGTAATTCCGCACATGAATTTCGAAAAACTCAGAGGTGCGAGCCGGGGTTCGAACCCACGACCCTCTGCTTGAGAGGCGATAGGTCAAACCACTAGGCCACCACGGCTTCAACTAGGCCACCACGGCTTCACTAGGCCACCACGGCTTCAGTTCATTTGCAGTCATAATACATGTAAAAAGTTATAGTATTAAAATAATATGTTTAGTGAGTTTTCAAAAGTTTATACTGAAACGAATAAAGTTTTTAATGAGTTATTACTATAAATTTATTTCAAACCTATATTTAAACAATAAATGGTACAGTGGCCACAACCGGTACTTCTGCCCTATTTATTTTCAAAGCATTTGACGTATTATTTATCAAAAAATGCTAAATTGTTAGACGAGTTACAGTTCCCAATTAATTCATTATGGTGCTCCCACACTGGCTGTTATAAGTGTTATATAACAGATGGCTATAGGCTATAGCCTAAATTGAATAAAGATATATAACTTTGACTTTGAACGGGGTTGTACGATGATAGTTTAGTTATTCATTAGTTATTTGCATTACTATTCTACATCCGTGGTGGCCTAGTAGTTAGACCTATGACCTCTCATCCAATTTTTCTCCTGAGTTTTTCGAAATTCATGTAAAAAATGCCATTTGAAATACACCACAGCTTTTAAACTTTGTGAAACAATTCAATGGTGTGTGAGAAGTTTCCAATCAAGCGCTGACCGCATAGGAACTTCAGTCCAGTCCAAGCCCTCGTATTCGAGAGGAGTGCCTTAAAATTAATAATTACGCTGACCAAACGTTTTGCTAATAAAAAAATATGTACAGTGGGGGTAGGAAAACCTTCGCCAGTTATTAAATTGATTCCTTTACAAAGTCATAGTCTCTTAGTACGTTTTGAAACCAAAGTACTAAGTAGACAAGTGCATATCAAATTATACTTACTTGACATGATAAGAAAGGTCAAAATAGTATACACCTCTAACATATATCTAGTTTCATATCAATACAAAACCTTTTTAATAAACAATTTCGTAAAAGTTTCAATCAAATAATGTTCTTTTTAATGAGGGCTATCGTTTTTTGTCTCACTAGATGGCGCACTGTTGCGTGAGGTTTTTAAGTATGGTTTTGAAAGTCTGTTATTACGGGCGTGGAAACAAAGTTTAGATTAAAATCATATTTAATACACCTTAAAACCGTACCATATAAATATCGAGCATGCCCCAGTGTTGCATAGTCCCTGTTTTGTTCGGAAAAAAGGGAGGACAGAGGTTTCCGAAAGACAAAACTGTCTCAAAACACAGACATTCATTGCCCCGGAACGCATATTTGCCATAATAAATTTCAGATATTGCAAAATATTCACAAAATTATTCTAATTATAAATAAACCCGCGTAGCTCACCCAAAAACTATGAGATTTGACATTTCGGAGACCTCACGCTACACTAGCGCCTCTAGCGGCGAATTCATTCGCGATAGCCCTCATTGTCAGTGTTTGTCAGTGCCAAGGTGTAGTTGTAGGGTTGCTATGGTCACCTGATTATGTTTAGCAGGTTGACAGGTTGACGCAGTATGTCCTACTCAATCGGTAAAGCAGATTAGCGCTCATACTGAGCAAAGGAAAATAGATCTTAGGATGACGAACCTTTTTTCACTCCGACGTACCTATAAATAATTAATGACATGAATGACATACGATATTTAGATGTCACCGCTCCTATAGATAAGTAGACAAAGTCAATGGCCTTTTATCATACCAGTATCTAGGCGTTTCTTACTTAATAACTGTAAACTAGTTTTATCTCATACTTACAATGAACGCGAAACGTTTGTATCTGAATAGAATAATTTTGACAACAATATAAAGGTTGACGACCAGATACCCCAGAGGTTAGAGAACCTGACTACGGAGCTTGAGGTCCCGGGTTCGATACCCGGTCGGGGCAGATATAGTATTGGATGTTTAATATCCGTATCACAAGCTTTGCTTACTTTGGGACTAGGTCAATTGGTGTCAAATGTCCCAGAATATATAAAAAAAAACACTACTAAAACGCGACGGTACGACACGCCACCCGACGCATGTCAATACCAATCAATCCCATATTATTATTTACTACTAGACATGGCCCGCGACTCCGTCCGCCCACGCAGTATTTGTTCATCACTATCCCGGGTGAACTGTGCAATTTTCCGGGATTAAAACTATCCTATGTCCTTTCCGGAGACTCAAACTACTTGTATACCGAATTTCATCCAAATCAGTTCAGCAGCTTAGACGGGATTGAGTAACAAACATCTAAACATCTTCACAAACTTTCACATTTGTAATATTAGTAGGATGGCCAGTTTATTAACAATGGCCAGGGGGAAATATAAAACACGCCACGTGATCACCCGCACTGCCGCGTGGAAATATCCAGACGATCTAGATAGGTGTGGTTGTCGGTAATCGGAGCTGGAGGGAGCTGGAATGGTGAAATATAAAATAAAAAATAATGATTCTAGCGCGTCAGATATTCAAAGGGGATGTTGATGTTGAGTGAACCCTAAAAATGCTTTCATTCAAAAGACTGACGATTCTGAAGTGAAGCAAGCTTGTAGCGATTTCTCGAAAATGCGAATAAATTCGACATATTATATACAGCGTGTATTTTGATGTGTCCTTCCTTATGTTCATCTGGCATGCTCGAGGAAATGCCAAAATATCCTCTAAGGCTCCTCTACTATACGTAATACTTTTTAAATCAAAGATGGATGACGTAAACTTTGCTAGCTGAAAAGCTTTCAACCAAGATGGATAACAGAACTTCTAATTCAATAATAAATTTGATTAACAAATTGTTTTAATAAACTCCGAATCAAACTGAACACTTGACTTGAAATTCGAATCAATCTTAATTATTCCACAAACTTTTATCCCGAGGGAAAGTTGGAAAAAGTGTTTCTTGGGAAAATAAAACCTATTCGAAAATGGTACAGTCTGTAACGGAAGACGAACAGTTTCAAAGTAAAAAAAATCTACACGACTACCATAAACTATACAGGATGTCAAAACAAAAATCCTCTACCTACTATTAACCCACTACTATACTAATTCTAATGGAATTAGGGGCAAAAAAAAATTTTTTTTATCTCCATACATTATATTTTTTTTTTCGAATTTCAATCTTTTCAAAATCATCAAAAATCAAATCATTAGCCTTAATATAGGTTAAATTACAGTACAGTACAGTACATGAATTTTTTAACGCCCTGTATACCCGTAATAGCTGCTAAAGTAATAGTTTTAATGCAGTTGAAATTTCGAATGTAATACAAAATTACTCGTAGTATCATAAGCTCTGTTAATGCTAAAAAATAATGCATTAACTAACTCATTAAATTGTAAATTTTCGGAAAAACAGATGGCAAATGTGAATTTCATTCCTTCGCAATAAGCATTACAAGCCAAGGATCAAGTATGGCCGAATGAGGGCTATCGCGTATGAATTCGCCGCTAGAGGCGCTAGTGTAGCGTGAGGTCTCCGAAATGTCAAATCTCATAGTTTTTGGGTGAGCTACGCGGGTTTATTTATAATTAGAATAATATTGTGAATATTTTGCAATATCTGAAATTAAGTATGGCAAATATGCGTTCCGGGGCAATGAATGTATGTGTTTTGAGACAGTTTTGTCTTTCGGAAACCTTTGTCTTCCCTTTTTTCCGAACAAAACGGGGACTATGGAACACAGTGACATGCTCGATATTTTTATGGTACGGTTTTAAGTGTATTGAATATGATTTTAATCTAAACTTTGTTTTCACGCCCGTAATAACAGACTTTGAAAGCCATACTTAAAAACCTCACGCAACAGTGCGCCATCTAGTGAGACAAAAAACGATAGCCCTCAATGTAAAGCCTTCAACTGCATCTTTTTCTGTTGCCGACTGTAACCCTCGGAAAGTTGAGAGAGCATTAAAAGTTGAAAAAGTATCCGCGTATCTCTCACGACACATATTTTGTCATCATTTCGCCGGTGCGATCCGACATCGAAGAAAAACACGATTTTTGTCCGAATTTCTTTACGGATGATTTGAAGTAACTACTAGCACATAAGCACAGTTTAAACCGCGTACGGAGCGGTTGTTGGTATTGAAATTTATGTTTATATTTATGTTGTTAATTTAGTTTAATTTTGCACTTGTTAATTTTGACATAAGTATATTAGTCTGACTGTATTTATTTATTGCAACACTTTTTACAAAAAATATAAAAATTGATGCCCTATTGGGGCGTAGCAATTTTAAAATTAATTACATTCATTAACTATAACAAATGCTATGTTAACCACTTGTAATTTTTAAGAGTAGGTTTACTTACATATTAACTAACGCTTATAATTAGGGTCGAGTAAGGTAGATATCTAAATAAGCTATACTTTAATCTATATAGTTATGACAAAAACTTAGAACTTATATGTGGTAATAGTGCAATGAGATCATCTTCGATTGTATAATAATAATAATAACAGATATAACTATTTTTTTCTTATTTTTCTAAATATTCGTTTACAGTGTAGTAACACTTTTGAGTTAAAAAAACATTTAATAGTCTTATAATTTTTTTATCTTTTGTTTCTGATATTAAACTTACTTACATTGACCAACTTCATAGAGGACTTGTACCTACTATTAACTACTCTGTGATAGAGGTCCAGTATAAGTACTTTCATGCAGCTGATCGTTGTGTACCTACGTTAAACTAAGTCATTAATGAGTCCGCTCTGCTCGCGGGGGAAACCGGGCTATAGGGTTATTTTTGCTATCATCTCTGGCTAATGCATCCCACTGCTGGGCCCTCTATCCAAGTGACAAATTAAGAGAGCCAGAGAAGTGTGAGTTAGGTCTGTTCTCGGATACAACATATCACAGTAAACACAATATTTTCCATACATCACGCAATAAGCTAACCTAACCTAACCTAACTAGCAAAAAGTTGGAAAACCCCGACTTTGTCACTTCAAAGTTCAATATCTCAAAAACAGCTAAACCGATTTTTATGAAACATGTCTAAGAACCATCGCTAGAAAACCTGATTTAAATAAAACCATTCAAATCGGTCCACCCGCTTAAGAGCTACGGTGCCACAGACAGACACACATAGCGGTCAAACTTATAACACCCCTCTTTTTGCATCGGGGGTTAAAAATGAGATAATCCCATGGAAATCGTGTTATTATTGCACCACTCTACTAGGTTAACTAACCTATTGTCAAGTAAGGTATAAAGTTTGAAGGTAGATACCTAAATAATCAATTTTAAGTTGGGAGCTTTTTGAAAAGTACCAACTCGTAGTGACGCTTTGTTGAACTCAATGAAAAAGTCCTGAAAACATTAGCAGGTGTATTCAGCCAAACCAACTGTACCTATGCTGAAATACATTATTATTTATAAGACTCCTTGTTTATGGTTCAACATTATTAAAAAAAACATGCACTTGTTAACAGGAACAGGATGATTGGAAACGAACAAAGAGCGGTGTTTTTAATAACGAATAAAAGAATTATAACGGTGTTTTTAAATAGCAATACCTATTCATTGTACGAGTAAAACTAATAATATTATTAAGTTCAACCATACGTTACAGAATAGTTCATAAATCTTCATAAATTTACGCAACGATTCACTTCAATGTCTTTCAAATACCTGTACAAAAACTTCGTTGAAATTATCACGAAACAACAGAAAATTAAGTACAGAAACTAGCCTAATTTGATATTACAAATACACACTTATTGAGTAAGAAACACGATTCAAATTAAGTGTTATTTAAAGTTCTACTTACTCCGTTTTGGTTATAAAAAGGTAAAAGCTCAAACTGATTGTCATGGTCGCACAATGGGCTTTTAAAAGACCCTTAACACTTCATTGTCGTCGAAAAAAACCTGCGTTCGAACCTTGTCTGTTTAACGAAATGTATGCCCCACCAGGGTAATTTACCAAATAGTTAAGAGAGACAGGGTACTACATTGAATACTTGGTCGTCGTAAATTTTAATACCACCCAAGGATCTAATAAGTTCATTAATAATAAGTCTATTGTCGTGTTGATGTTTTAAATGATGAAGATTAATTGTATTACCTAGTTAATGGTTACGTTTTTTACCGAAAACCTTATTAAATATGAATATATTGACCCGGATAATTCACGTCTTAAATCGAGTTTAGAACGAAACAGGTCCGGCTGAACTCGATTTAAGACGTGAGTTATCTTGGTCAATATATTTAATATGATTGAGTCTCACTCACGGTAGTTTCATGTTATTAAATATGTATATAAAATTGTATTCATTAAACGTTTGGTATGGTTAGTTAGTAGATATATGCTTAAAACAGATAATTTCATAGCTCAATAAATCATTCAATTAGAACAAGAAAAACAGAGAAGTTAAATTAATGCTAGTCGGAAAAGCCGCAAAAAAAGGTAAAAAAAATCACGAAAAAAGACATACATAAATATGTCAGTATTGGTGTAACGAACGAGCCTTACCTAAATAACATGGTTAATTAAGTGTCAAAATTTATAACATTTTAAAAATCCCTTAATTTTTTAAAAATTTCCTTGTTGTGGCAGCAAACGACAGAATTAATTGAAATTTATCTCAGCACGGATTAGGGAAAATTTTACAAAGAAAGTGTCTTAAACGTGTCGGATTTGACAAGGAAGTTGGTCGACGTTTTAAAAAAAGTCAAATTACTGGCTAAAAAAATACTACGTATCCAATCGTACCTTATGATTATGAAATAGAATTATTTTAATAAAAAAATAAAGTTGATAAATTATCCATTCCCAAGACCGAGTAATATTTTTTTTAAAAACTTACGTGTTTCCCGCCAAAATCACTGTCACTTTTTTTAACTTTTTAAAACTTGGCTATGGCACGGGTCGAGTCCGAATGCAGCCGCGGCGGGAGGACGTGCGCCCTCCTTCGTAACCCGGGGAGGTATGCGTGGATCTCTCCGTACCGTACCGAGATCAGAATGTAAAGCCAGGTTGTCGAATACGACTGCGCCGTGTTTATTTTAATACGGCTACTTATCAAATACAAATTTATCGATTCATTAAAATAACGTCGTTTAAATTTGAATAAGGAAATCTAAATGTTACAAAAACGGTTCCAATTATTTATCCGATTATAATCCCCTATATTTATTTTCAAACCGCGCGCAGCAAGTATGCGCTTACAACGTAACACAAATATGTCACAATAAAAAATATTATAACATTTAAATGCAATGAAATAACTTTTTCGAACATTTTATTGCAAGAAACAACCTTTCCAATAGAAATAGCTTGTTCCTATGTAAAAAAAAACTTATTGCTTGATGCCTTTGACGATACTTTATTCTCAGTTCAACGAACTTTCAACAAAGTACTTACAATTGTTTCTCCTAAAAAAAGCACGTCACGCAAGTGTTTTTTTTTTCACACAGCGCTCTGCGTCATATGTCAAAATAGTTGACAGTGACAGCTACTGCGTAAGTTCGAGTAATGAACCCATCAAGATGTTACATTTAACGCATTTTATTTTTTATAGTTTCTGCAAAGCGATAATGGTTATTTTTATCGCGTCCGGAGCAAGCCATGTGGCATCCCCCGCCGAGGCGACGACTCCAACACCATTTTATTTTTCTTTTTTAAACGACAAGCGCAGTGGCTGCGGGAAATGGAGCATCTCAACCATTCACAGGATATATTGGTGTCTTTAACTTTACCAAGTGTGACATCGCTTAATTGGTAAAGAGAAATGCTCAAATTAGTTAGTGCTTAGTTTTAGTGCTAGTTTTAGTCTTATCTATTTTGTTATTGTAAGGTGGTGGTACTTATGGAGCCAAAATAAACCTTTCTTTCTTTCTTTCAAATAGAAATAATAAAGTCATTCTAGCCTAAGATCCCGTCGTAAATACTGGTTCTCTAAATGAGAATAAAAAAAATTTTTTCATTTGCATTTGTTCTCGAAATGTGAATTAGTCTTGCCCAGCAAAATTGTTTTCGTTGGTACCTATATTTTTTTAGCCATTCCGCTAGTTTTTTTCGAAAGTAAATAAAGTGATTTATATCAGAGATAAGAGATCGAAACAAGTTTGTGTCAGTCTGCAGTCATATTAATATCAAAAATCAAAACAATCCACCTCTCAAAGTCTCATCCACTCAAAGATTGACAGGTAAAGATCCTTTAAAGGGATAAGTTCGCCTTTGTACATATATCCCAATGTTTGTCAATTGTGTTTGTTTACTTATTTTGTACAATAAAGAGTTTACACACGTAGTTTACATACAATCCCTTAAATATACTATTATGTATCTGGAAAAAAAACTATAAGTATTAATTTGGTAAGTAAACGCTCATTTTACGAGCTACGGCCTTTGCTTGATGACTACAAATTATGGGCAATGACACAAAACTTCGGTGGGTAAGTAAGGTATAGTATACTATAGAGTTACCTTTACCTACAAACATATCGCGATCCGACTATTTCAAAGATTTCTCTCAAGTCTATTTTACCGCTCTACAACCATAGGATTTCATGGAAAATGTTTTGGTTAAGCGCAGTGATTCGATAACACGAAAATTATGTGGAAAATAATGAGAGATATGTCAAATACAAATATTTTTTTACTTTAACATGTCTAAAGCAGAACAAACTATTTGTTTTCATTTCATTTTTATAAAACAAATGACACAGCGTTTAAAAAGAATAGAGTTGTAATAATTATAATAGTACAGAGTTGTATAGGAACTGTTGTGATAATGGTACTTTTGCAATTCTAATCTCGGTTTGATAAATACATAACTACATGCAGTTTTAAGGCAGGATCTTACACTATTAGTTTGTTTCCTGCAGGGCTACTACGAAACTCGAAGTTCGTGTCGTGCGGTCCCTCTGACACTTATACTATTTAATACGAGAGCGAGAGAGACGGTACGATACGAACTTCGAGTTTCGAGTTTCGTAGTAGCCATGCTGTAAGAGTTTAGTTTCACATCTGTCTCCAGTGACACAAGCTTCGAGTTTACAACTTCGAAGTTTGAGCTTTCAACAAAGCTTTAGCAACTTTTGGTTAAAAACATTAGTTAAGAATCAAGTTTGTGCTTTTAGTAAAACTAACAAGTTTCACAAGTACGATAGTATTTATAAGGTTTTTCTTTATGTTTTATTTTTGTATGCATAGAAGGAACTTTTTTCTTTTCCGTTCGAAAACTTTATAATCTAAACTAATAGTTAAGTATTTATTAAAAGAAAAATGATACTTAGTTAAGTTAGTTTAAGTACAAGAAATTCCGCAATAAATCAAATAGGGTTCCGTAGCCATTATGAAAAAATCAAGTAATATTTTTCTAAGGATTTCGTATTGTGTAGGGAATCTTCCAAGTTTAGGTAAATTTTATACCTTAGGCTGCTATTTACTCATAAACTACTTACTAATAATTCAGAAGCAATCTTATCCGTTATGATTTTAATTGTAAATTTGATGAACTCACTACCATTCTGATTTTTTTTTAATTTTCCACCCAACTGTTTAGATTTTAGATGGGGGGACGCACGATTTTAATGAAAATTTGGACTTTAATGTTGAATATTTCGCAAACAGATCACTGAATCGAAAAATCGTCCGAGCAATCCCGCAATTTTTTTTAAAAGACCAATCCAACACACCCACACTATAGGGTTAGGCGAAAAAAAAATGTTGTTTTTTTTACCGCTTTGTCTTTTTACAGCTTTCTAGTACTAACGGTCTCTGAGCTTAGCCGCGGACGGACAGACAGACAGACGGACAGACATGGCGAAACTATAAGGGCTCCTAGTTGACTACGGAACCGGCTGGGCAACATTCCCCCGTTGAATAGCGATGGCAATTGACAACATTTCATATTTTTGAGCCCTAAATTTTATTGGTTCAGTGTATTTGGTTTAAAAAGACAAATACGCTGATAGTTTATTTATTTCTCTAGGTTTCGTATTTAACTTGTTATTAATTTTTCAATATTTACTTATTCTAAAAGGGCGTAACTCCAATTCTACGCAAGAATAGCCTTATCACCTTTGTCTTACCATGATCGGAAAAAAAGTGATCGGACATTGACAATGACATCTGCTGGGCTACTCCGAAACTCGAAACTCGAAGTTCGTGTCGTGCGGTCCCTCTGACACTTACACTGTTTGATACGAGAGCGAGAGGGACCGCACGACACGAACTTCGAGTTTTGAGTTTCGGAGTAGCCCTGCTGACTTTGCCATTGTCACTGGAGTATGTCTGTGGAGTATGTTTTTTTTTCTGTAACATAAGGCAAAGGCTATCCGTTAACTATTTCGTAGAATGGGTAAAATTAGACCATGTTTTTATTTGTTTTTTAACTATTTTATTAAGCTATATAATTTTTTTATAAATATAGTATAGTGTTCAGGAGGCAATATGCTTTTGAATCATATATTCATTTTGAAGTGTTTATAAAATGAAATGTTGTCAATTCACTGGACATCAGAGCCAATAGGTCGGAAAAAAAACTTTAAAATGTTTAATCATCGATCGACTTAATAATGTATCAAAATTAAGAAAACTAGTTATTAATATAGAAAGATCATATAACTACAAGTATTTTCTGTCATGGCCTGAAAGAGGACAAAAAATTTAGTATGATTGTAAGAAAAGTGATTTTAAGATTGTTTTTTTGGAATCTTATTGTATTTTTTTTATTTAAATTCCAACCAGCAGTGGTGTAGCGGTATAGCACGCGGTACGGGTTCGATTCCCAGTGCTGGTCTTATTTTTCTGGTTTTTCTGTGCATCTATATTTCAGTTTGTATTTTAAATAAAAGTGATTTTTGGTAAAAAATGGACATGATGTCCAGCGTGATAGAGATAGCTGCTAGCCTTTTAGACTCCAATAGTGTCGACCAGTTAGACAACAACGAAATCGTAGAGAAAAAATTGATTGATATTTAATTGATTGATTTTGATATTTATTAACTGACATAATTTTCCAACAAAATAATGTGACATGAAAAGCAATAAAAAATCCAAATATTTACCAAATAAGTATTCTTTCAAATTACCTTTTTTTCAATAAAGGTGTACCTACTTAGATACTTTGTTTGAGACAAGGTTAGATAAAGAAAACTCAATAAACACACACCGACAATCTTCTACGAATAAGGCAATTTACTAAGTACCTAGTGTACGTACGTGTACGTGTTTTAGTGTAATTCAGTGAGACACCTAAGGCACTGTCCTACAAAGGATCAGATATCAAAGTGCAATATCTGAGCCCTTGAGCCGCGGTCACAGTGCCGGGTCATCGTGACCCGGACGGAGCTTACCCGCCCGCCTCCGGTTATCCGTGCTTAAGGATGAAACTATACGAGTACCACCTAGGTAAGTATCGATACTTTTACTCGATACAGTATCGATCAGAAAGTATTTATTGAAAATTATTGAATTGTATTGTAAAACTCTGAAAATAACAGAACACAGGATAATAAGACGTACAGAGGCGAACCCTTAAAGGGATCTTATTAATTAATAATTAATTAGTTAATTATCCATACGTAGCTTACTTACTTACTCGTTTTTTTTACAAAATTTTGGAATATAAATAAATGAATATCTGGGTGACCGAGCTCCGATTTTTCATCCCCGAAAACCCCTACATACCAAATTTCATCGAAATCATTAGAGCCGTTTCCGAGATCCGCGAAATATATGCATACATACTCGTATATACAAGAATTGCTCGTTTAAAGGCATTATATTTGTGCTTGAACGGTATTATTCTTAATTAGACCAAAATAACTTGTGTTCAACACACATTCACACAGTGGATGTCCGTCCTACGGCTGGTATGATGATGATGATGATAAATAAAAATAAAATAAAAGACTTGTGTTCTATCGTAGAACTATAAAAAAATACTTTTTTGTAATATTTCTATTAAAAAGGCGGTTTTTGTAGTGCTTCTCAAAAATATTAGTTCTAAGAATACCGCGCGATACTTGATCTTAATGCAAGTATCGACACAAAATAATAATCCATCCATCCCAGCCTATATACGTCCCACTGCTGGGCACAGGCCTCCTCTCATAACAAGAGGGCTTGGGCCATAGTTCCCACGCGGCCCCAGTGCGGATTGGGAACTTCACACGCACCATTGAATTGCTTCGCTGGTTTGTGGAGGTTTCCTCACGATTTTTTCCTTACCGCAAAGCTCGTGGTAAATTTCAAATGTAATTCCGGACATGAATTTCGAAAAACTCAGAGGTGCGAGCCGGGGTTTGAAACCACGACCCTCTGCTTGAAAGGCGATAGGGGAATTATAAATAATAATATTACGTTGGTATTGGAAGGAATTCATCGAGTAAATACTTTATATTTATGCATATTGTTCCATCCCTATCCGTACTTAAGGTTAGCTTACAGGCATGCGAGGTGTTTATACTCTGACCGAATTTAATGGGATGGAAAAAGTCGGACCCACAAATATTCCGTACCACCGAAAAAAAAACTGTCAAGGTGAGAGATAGACTCGCACTGTAAAAGTACCTACAGAGTAAGTAGTGAGTAAGTTACCCATTTACAACGAATAGCAAGCAATAATTGATTCGAACTATTTATTTGTATGGTAGTTTAAATATACGCACTAGATCTAAATCTGTCATCCGTTTACACGATAAAAATTGTTCTACGACCTACGAATAAATATTTATTCGTAGTCTACGACAGTGGTTCCTAACCTTTTTAATATTGTTAGGTACCCATATGACCTTCTGGGAAAACTGAATTTACCCCCACCCCGCTTAAATTTTAAGAAATAGATACAACGCAAGCAAATATATTTATTGATCACAACAATACTTTGAACATTTAAAACCAGTCTTACAATGTTTAATTGTTTTAACAATGGAATACCTAAGTAAAAATAACAGCTAGAAAGAGAGGCCACGTGCGGTAGGTACTTACTGAGCGGCGATCTATCATTTTTATTTTTTACTATTTAGCTAGGTATTTAACTAGATAAGGTCTTAATTATTAGGTTCTTTAATACCCCCAGAGAATAGCTGATTTACCCCCGCGGGGGTAATTACCCCTAGGTTCGGAACCACTAGGTGCTGAACAGGATCTAATTCGGTTTTGTAGTGCGAAACCCAGTGGCGAATCCGCACTTAAACTACAGTACAGAAAAAAGGAGCCTATAAAACCTTAAAGGTGCCTATAAATCTGAAAATAGACAAGAGGCTGTTAATAAGAAAACCGTTGCCTTTATTACACGAGCGAGGGTAGATTAAAAAAATCAAGCGTACAAATCACTTCGTTATATTAAATGAAGACAGAATTGGTGTCCGCGATATTAAATTCACAATTAAACTGAAAATGGCGTTTTATAACAAAAACATAGCGAAAAATAAAACTCTGAGGAAAGCTTGGCGCGCTGGACATCAAATAAAATTAGAAGGAAACGAAGAAATATGTCTGCCTGAAATATGGTACGTTGTTTTAATTTTTACTTTTAAAATACACCCGGGATAGCTGCGTCTAGTACGTGTAGTTATTTGCAAATGCTTATAAAAAATAGTGTGTGTGTGTGTGTGTGTGAAGAATTTTTTTTTTTCAGGGTAAAACTATTGAATCTCCTACTCAGTGTCTCTCCATATCAAATTTCATAACAATCATCTGAATTTGAGAAAGACACTCTTTCTATCAGAGATGTGCTAAGTTGCATCTTAATTTAGCCAAAGTGTAAATTATTAACAAACTCTCTCACATTCGTATTTATAATTGTTTGGATTATTTCAAAGGCAATGGCTAGCTCGTGGTAAATTTCTAGCAGACGATCGCAGGGGTCCGAACCCCGGCTCGCACCTCTGAGTTTTTCGAAATTCATGTGCGGATTTGAAATTTACCACGAGCTTTACGGTGAAGAAAAACATCGTGACAAACCTGCACAAGCCTGCGAAGCAATTCAATGGGGTGTGTGAAGTTCCCAATCCGCACTGGGCCCGCGTGGGAACTACTGCCCAAGCTCTCTCATTCTGAGGGGAGGCCTGTGCCCTGCAGTGGGACGTATATAGGCTGGGATGTTGATGATGACGAATGGCTAGCCAATTTATTTTAAGACTTGTGGTAAAAGGAACTATTCTAGGATGGCGATCGGTTTATCAATGTTTACACAATCTAGTTTTCAACGTTAATTGGCAGTTGTTAATTGGCAGCTGTAATGTGTTTTTAGCCCCGAATGCATGTGTCCGTGCCGATCTAGCTATCGACCAGCTTAGCTCGAGTAAATGAATCGAGATTACAATGTCCATTGCCTGAACAATGTTTTTCGAGAGTCTGATTGGTGAAGAATTGAAGATAGAATAAAAATAAAATAAATATCACGGGACAATTCACACCAATTAACCTAGTCCCAAAGTAAGCTTAGCAAAGCTTGTGTTATGGGTACTAAGCAACGGATAAATATAATTATATCGCACGCTTAATCATAAAAAGAATTAACTCAAAAATGGAGAATATTGAGATTTAAACATAAAACGCATTAACAGCGCGACTGGAATAATACGCTCCAATCGCCGCTGAATTCGGTTCCACAAGAGTGAAATAACCGATTGACCTCTCTTTCTTTCATTAAAGCGCGCCGACAGGTTAATACTCGTAAAGCGGCAGTTTTCAGTGTTGTGCCGACAGTGACGAAAACAGGACGATCGTATGCGCGGAACAACACAAAATAATTCGGTCTTTGACTAACAGGTAAGGCTATTTACTTTCATAATTTAATAAATAAGTGACTATTCTTAGACTTGATGCTTTTTATTAGAAATATTGTTGTGGTTCCAATAGAAAAATTTCGATTTGATGCAGTTTATTTTTAATTTCCTTTGAAAACACTGCAAATCATTCCGAGATAATTCAGTTTATTTTTAACGTACACTATAATAATTTGTAAGATTTTAAGTTATTCCAGTTTATTTCTAAATTCTTTGTAGAAATTTGATTTGATTTGGGATTGATTCTCTTTGATATTAAAGTAATGCTATTTTAATGTTGCGCTTTTTTAGTTATTTTACTTTATACCTAATATAGCATGTTGAATTTTAGACTTATGACTTAGGTATAATATACATAATATTATGTTGTGTGGTAGTATTATTATTGTTCCTGCTTCAAAATCTACCTAATCCCAGTGCGTACTTAAATTTAACAACACAATATTACAATAAAGCTATATATCTTAGCTAAGCATTTATTATGTGTCCTTCTGTTTTAACTACTTATCTTGCTGTAATTTATCAAGCTGAACACCGCCTATACAAAATCACTTCTGTCGCTTATAATTTTCTTTTCTATTTCTTCTATTCTTTAGGATGGCGGCGTCTTCAAGATCTCGACGAATACTAAACATGGTCTCACCGTTGTCGCAAGCAGTAGGCAATGTGTCACCAGAACAAGAATATTCAGATCAATTGGCTAGTAACGTATTATCTGTTGATGATCGTATTGGTGCAAAAGAAAATATATCCCCATGTAAAAATGTTCAAAATCTCGATCATTCCGAGTCCATGATGTGTTATGAAGAAATTAATTCCTTTGATGAAATAAGTAATACCAACATCGACCTCACGGAAAACTTTAGGATGAACAAAGAGATTCCCGAGCAAACTGAGAAAAATATGGTAATTTCAGAAAATATACCAACTCAAAAAATTAACCTCGTGGCGGATTATGACAGCGATGAAAATAATATCGGTAAAGAAATTGACATGGTTGTACCGATATCTCACCGTTCCTCTTCGAGCTCATCTTCATCATCGTCGTCATCTTCCTCGTCGACGAGCTCTTCGTCAACGTCTAGTTCTTCTTCTGATTCTGAGCAATCGACCAAGAGTAACAAAAAAGAACATGAAGATGCACTGTCGAGCAGTCCTCGTGCTAGGGAACGAAAAGATATCCCGAACGCCTCACGATCTTACAACATTTCTCCTATTTACACAGACGAGAGTGATATAGATTTGAGTGACGAAGATCCCACATTTGACTATGAGAATATGCTCAATAAGGGCAACAAAAGAAGAAATTATTTATTTGAGGCCACCAATACGACATGTACTGTTTCTTCAAGTGATTCTTCAGATACGGATATTTCTAATTCTACGAAAAACGAAAATAATAAAAGAGGCCGCAAGCGTACGAAAAATCCTGCAAAATGGAGGCAAAATCAAGTAAAAAAATTGAGAAATACGGGTGAGGCTTACACATCCACGTCCAACAGTCAAAAACAAATGCCTAGTCGCTGTCTGAAAGTGCCATGTACAGATAAATGCAGATTGAAATGCACAGAAAAAATTAATACAGAGAGTAGGTATGAAATATTTCGGGAGTTTTGGGATTTAGGAGATTTAAGCAAACAAAGGGCTTATATAAACAAGTGCATGGTCGAAATAAAGCCAAAATATCGATACACGAATGCCGAAAATCCTAGACACTTCAATAACGCTTATTATTTGACCTTAAATAAAAACAGGATAAGGGTATGTAAAACTTTTTTCAAAAGTACACTTGATATATCTGACCGTATGATATTTACAATTCAATCGAAAATAAGCGAGGGAGGAGTTCTGCTTGAAGATCAACGCGGGAAACACGGTAATCACAAAAAAATTAACCCGGTACTGTTAGATGCTATTCGAAAGCACATCGATTCCATTCCTCGCGTAGAATCGCATTATGTCAGAGCTACAACTTCAAGACAATATATTGACGGTAGTAAAACTATAAAAGATCTATATAGTGATTTTGCTGAACAACGGAATAAAAATAATGAGGAACCCGGAAATTATATCACTTATTATAAAATATTCACTACCGAATTCAATTTAAGCTTCTTTCAACCAAAAAAAGATATTTGTGATTTATGTACATCATATAATAATTTTACTGAAGAACAGAAAAAAGAAATGGAAGAAAAATACAAAACACATTTAGAGGAGAAGAACTTAAGCAGGATTGAAAAAAAACAAGATCGTTCGAATGTAGATAAAAACAATAAAGTGGTAATTTACGACCTAGAAGCTGTGCTGCAATGTCCAAAGGGTGAATCATCGTCATTCTTTTACAAATCAAAACTTAATAGTTATAATCTAACTTGCACGGAATTAACTGACACGAATTCAAAGACTGCATATGATGTAGTTCATTGTTATTTCTGGACTGAAGTTGATGCTAAACGTGGTGCGATTGAAATCGGCACTTGTGTTTGGAAATATCTCGAAAATTTATGCAAGGCAGACAATGAAGAAAAAAACGTAATTTTTTATTCTGATAATTGCTGCGGACAAAATAAAAACAAATTTATTACGACTTTGTATATGTTTGCTGTGCAAGCTTTGAATGTTAAAACAATAACACATAAGTTCCTGATCCGTGGTCATACACAGAATGAAGCTGACGGTGTACATAGTTTAATAGAGAGGGAAGTTAAAAAAAATCTTAAATCTGGTCCCATTTATAGTCCTGACCAATACATAGCTTTGATAAAAAATGCTAAAAAGCGTAAGCCATCTATTAATGTACATGAAATGACATTCGAGTCTTTTTGGGATTTGAAAAAATTACAAGAAGAGTGGGGTTATAATTTCAATACTAATACTGAAGGCCAGGCAGTAAATTGGAATAATATTAAAGTTTTGATGATGAAAAAAGAGACTCCATTCAGTTTTTACTACAAAAACTCATACAAAGACGATAGTTTCAGAGAAGTGGACGTAAGAAATAAAAGAAAAAAGATGAATATTATGGCCAACATAACACTACAACAAGCTTATACACAGAGACAAGAATTGAGTGCTAATAAAAAAAAGGATCTGAAAGAACTGCTTTCTAAGGGGTTAATTCCCTCGTATTATGCTACTTTTTATAATTCTATTATTAATTAGCTAAAGTTTCAATTATTTTAAAGTTTTATTTATTTTACTTGATAGGAGTATAAAATTATTATTTCCACTTTTGAGAGATTTTCAATATTTTTTGGATGTTCTTTAAAAGTTTAAAAAGCTGTTTTTTATTGTTATAATTATGACTGTTTCGATAGTAATGTTAAGCATTTTTGTGATGATTGTATTTTTAAGTTTGTGGCAGTGAAACTTGAAGACTGATCTGATTAACTAGGTACCTATATTTTCTATCGTAGCTGAAATTAAAATTAAATGCCATATTCAAGGTGGATTTTTAATAAAATCTATGCTTAATTGAGTTTGATATTTGATTAACATTTCAGATGTTTAAAACTAATGAAGCCTAAAGGGTCAAGAAGTTCCTATTTGTTTTTTTATTATTATTTTGATTACTGTCATTAATAAAATATGAGCGATAATAATGACTTTTATTATTTACTAATTTATAAATAAATTTCATGTTATTTTGACTTAAAATGAAACATTAAGATATAAAGCCCAAGTTTTACTGTAAATTATAAAAAAAAACGAATTAATGCAAAATATTACAACGGATCAACGTTTACGTTTTCTAAAAAACCGGAATATTTTGTTTTATGTCAAGTAAGTTCGTCCAAATATTCACTTCATTTAATCAAAAATGGAAATAAGTGGCAAGATATGTTTTAAATCTTAAAAATAATTATGATAGAATGTCGTTACCCTATTTTTTCGAATTGCGTATAAAACTTCAAACTCTCAGTCATTTATCAATAGCTATATAGTGAAGAGATTCTCAAAGAAAGTATTTTTTTCGTATTTTTCAAATTAATGCGGAGTAGAGATAAAACTTTAACTGTCGTTTCCCAAAAAGTATCATTTTTGAGATCTTTCTTTTTATGATTAAGCGTGCGATATAGACATACTTAAATACATATTAAACACCCAAGACCCGAGAACAATCATTCGTATTTTTCATACAAATATCTGCCGTAGCTTCGTAGTCAGGTTCTCTAACCACTAGGCCATCTGGTCGTCAAATGGTGGTTGATAAATGAAGAATTTCAGTCGTTCGTTGTCAAGGGACGGAAAATTACCGTTCTTTTAATACACAGGGGGGCTGCTATGAAATTCGAAAATCGAAGTGCGCATCGTACCATCCCTCTCACTCTCGTGTTAAATAATATAAGCTTTAGCGGAACGGCAAGATACGAAGGTCGAATTTCCGACTTCGTAATATAGCCAGCAGGGTTACTACGAAACTCGAAACTCGAAGTTCGTGTCGTGCGGTCCCTCTGACACTTATACTACTTATAGCGAATCATGGGCGCAAGGAATGGTGGCAAATAAAAAAAATGGCAACACATTTCACAGATAAAAAATATCTGTCACAAAGTAGGGGGCACACACATGCGCGCATACATTTGTAAATTGTACAAATGTAATGAAAATGAATTAAAGGAGTAGTAATTGAGTAGGCTAATAAACGACATAACAGTTCATTATTATCATACAAAATCCATGAGAGAATCGGGTCTTGACAGTTTTAAAATATTCTATTGTTGCATTATTTCTTAATACAATATTGTATGTCCTAGTATTATCAAGGCAACTCAATGAGTGCTATCGTCTTTCTAGATGGCGCCACTGTTGCGTGTGGCTTTCAAAGTCTGTTATTACGGGCGTGAAAACAAACTTTAGATATCATATTCAATACACCTTAAAACCGTACCATAAAAATATCGAGCAACCACAGTGTTGCGTGGTCCCATTTTGTTCGGAAAAAAAGGAGGACAAAAGTTTCCGAAAGACAAACTGTCTCAAAACACAGACATTCATTGCCCCGTAACGCATAATTGCCATAATTAATTTCAGGTAATACAAAATATACACAAAATTATTTAATTATAAATAAACCCGCGTAGCTCACCCAAAAACTTTGAGATTTGACATTTCGGAGACCTCACGCTACACTAGCGCCTCTAGCGGTGAATTCATACGCGATAGCTAGCCCTCATTATCTTTTCTCTTTTTGTATTAGCAGTGAGATCGGTCGTTGGATGCGTCGAGACCGGGCGCCTCGCAACCGTCTCTCTCTACGCAGCTTCTCCGTCATGCTCTACGGCGCGATCCGACTCTACAGAGATGAAGTCAACAACTTACTTAGCGGTAAGATCAGTAATATAAAAATATTATAAAGTTATTATACAGTTACAACTGCCATAATTTATGTTTTTTAACCGACTTCAAAAAGAAGGATAGAGAGTGGACCTATAGTCGACACTTACCTCTTCTTATGAGACTTCTATCAATCCTGCTGGCTCGAGCTAAGGCACCGACTTCAAACGACTAGAAAATAATTTCCACGAATTTTTATTCGGTTCAATATTTTGTTATAATTTCTTCTTATTGTTATTATTTCAGATGCTTCAAATTTAAGCTGGATAAAGAAACGAACAACATCTTTGAGTATTTTGCATACTGTAGACCGAAATATCTTGACATCAGGTTGGTCCCAACAATACTGAAGAGACTCTTTCACGTTCTAAAGTTACTGATATTATTGGCAATATTCCTAATTATTAATTCGACCACATAGTATTTTATTGGTTTATTGGGTGTTATTTCAAAATTGCTGTCGGATTTTGGTTGCAATACGTATTCCTGTTATTTGTCTAGTGTCAGAATTTTTAAATGATATCGATTTCCTATTTTCTCTATCGAGCTTCAATTAGTTGATTGTTTTTCAGATTTTTCGGATAACTCGGAGGAGGAATCGTTCGTCCTAATGCCAAGAGTAATCCAACTTAGTAAGTTTCAATATCGTTCACTGGTTAGAGCGAAAATCAGCCAAATTTTTATGACAGATCAATATTAATGAGTTTTTAATACGCAGCATAAGTGATGTGACGAATCAATGAGTGTTCCTTGACAGGCGAAATACCGCTAGATGGCGTTAGCATCGTGAGGTCCGTTTGACGTCTTGCTTGCGATTGGCTCATTTAGTTATTAAACCAATCCCAAAGGTGACACAACTTATGTCAAAGTTATTAACGGAGCTCATGGTACCAGCGTCAACAGCTGTCACAGCAACCGTCATTGACAACTGACAATTTCTCAAAAGTTGTCCATTTTCAGTTGTCCACTTATAAAAATACTAGCTTTTGCCCGCGGCTCCGCCCGCGTGGTATTCGGTTATCGCTCGCTGTTCCCTCGGGAACTGTGCATTTTTCCGGGATAAAAAGTAGCCTATGTCACTCTCGGGCCCATAAACTATCTCTAAATCACAACGACGTCGCTCCGTTACGCGCGTGAAAGACGTCAAACATACAAACACACTTTCGTATTTATAATATTATATAGTATATTAGTAAATAGTAATTAGTATTAGTATGATAATATATATAGGTATATTTTTGTAAGTGGACAACTGAAAATGGTCAACTTTTAGACTTTTTATATATATATTATATTTCCTGAAGCTATTTCAACAGAAAAAATAAGTAATATTGTGTTTAAATATAACAAAACCTTGTGGTAAAGGTTTATAAAAAGTCAGATAATGTTAGTAGTTGGATCTAATAGAAAGTTTCGATGTAGTTACAAAATTACCATTTATCCTCACAATATTTCGTGACGTTTTCCTGACGTCAAGAAATTTTGGATGTTTTATGTTTTATTATCTCGTTCTTAATGTTATAATTTATTGACAAACTGATTTCTTGTGAATTTCATGACGGGACAACTTTTTGAGAAATACTCAACTAGGTAGGTACTATAGTTAGCAGCAAATGCGCAGCTGTGGATGAGCGGTTACTGTGTTCAAAATGATCTACAACCGACTCTACTCCCAGGCAATAAGAGAGTGTTTAGATCGTTTTGAGTGCCACAACAGCTCCACTTCTGCTGCTGACTGTGACTGTACAGTATTTTATTTTGCAGCAGAAGTAGCTGGAAATAATTCTGAAGAAATCAACACATCATTTGCAGAATCAACAGAAGTTGAAAGTAATAATGATAGTGATGAAGATTTCACTGAAGAATCAACGGTATTCACTGTGCTGCCTGAAGATAAGGTACCTTTCATTTACCAGCTTAACCAGCTTATAATAACTTTAGCTCATCGTCAAATATTAAACTTTATTGTCTACACTTTTGGCTTATAAATAACTATAAATTACTACTATACATCATCATCATCATATCCAGTCTATTATATACGATCCTACTGCGGCACAGCCTCCTCTTTCAGAACAAGAGGGCTTGTGCCATAGTTCCCACGCGGGCCCAGTGCCGGATTGGAACTTCACACACACATTGAATTGCTTTCGCAGATTTGTGCAGGTTTCCTCACGTGTTTTCCTCACCGCAAAGCTCGTGGTAAATTTCAAATGAATTTCCGCACATGAATTTTCGAAAAACTCAGAGGTGCGAGCCGGGGTTTGAACCCACGACCCTCTGCTTGAGAGGGATAGGTCAAACCACTAGGCCACCACGGCTTTTTACTTATACATACATATAAATATATTATTATACATATTACTATATAAATTACTAGCTGTTACCTACCGCGCGACTCCGTCTACGTTAAAGTATGAAAAATAGTTTACGTCCTATTCTCAGACCTAGCGAATATACACAAAAATTTCATAAAAATCGGTCAAGCCGTTTCGGAAGAGTTTGGTCACAAACATTGTTACACGAGAATTTTATATATACTGCAGAGCGGCAAAAAATCTGGCCTCAAATGTGATCTTTACCCATCAGGAGACCCACTTGCTCTGCCATCCAGTGTATTAAAAAAAAAAAAAATGGTATTGCAGTCAAAGTAATTTGTATGACGAGTGGGCCAAATTTTGTGCTGCTGAGTATATTAGAAAGATATACAACGAGTCTCTACCTACTTTCTGGACAATGACTGACGTTCTGTACCCCTAGTGTAAGTTTTCGGTTACAAAATACGTCTCGATCGCGTTCGCGTAAAATCTCAATTTGTATGGAAACACGAACATCGCAAACGTTCCGCTAGAGGCGCTGTTCGTGTTTCCATACAAAATGAGATTTTAACGCGAACGCGATCGAGACGTATTTTGTAACCGAAAACTTACAAAGGGCACTGTATCTATACCTTCTATGATTGTGTGCGTTTGCAGTACCAAATAAAAGTTTTATCTATCTATCTATTCACCAACCTTACCAACCCAACTAACCTACCCTAACAACCCTCATCATCATCATCATCTCAGCCTATATACGTCCCACTGCTGGGCACAGGCCTCCTCTCAGAACAAAAGGGCTTGGGCCATAGTTCTCACGCGGGCCCAGTGCGGATTGGGAACTTCACACGCACCATTGAATTGCTTCGTTGGTTTGTGCAGGTTTCCTCACGATGTTTTCCTTCACCGCAAAGCTCGGGGTAACTTCAAATGAAAAACTCAGAGGTGCGAGCCGGGGTTTGAACCCACGACCCTCTGCTTGAGAGGCGATAGGTCAAACCACTAGGCCACCACGGCACCACCCTAACAACCCTACATACGCTCTATTCATCTTTATCCAGAGGGTACAGACACGGTGTATAAGTATTCTTTGGAATAAAATTTAGAAAAAAATCTATTTATAATAATCATGCTGTTTCCAGCAATGCACACCAAAACCAGTTGAAACAAAAGAGCAGGGTGGCCAGACGTCCCCTTGTTTTGATGAGCCAGAGAGAGACAACTGTATCCACGACGGCTTCGACGCTAACCTGCCGTTTGGATACATCATCGTCCATGATAACTACCATTCTAGGATTCCTAGCAAAATATTTTTCACCAGTCTTAATGAAAATGTTAGGTTTATGACTAATTAGTTCGGAAAATGCTATCTACAAATTAATCACAGGCTTAAATAATGTGTAAGTAGTAAGAAAATGCAATTTCTTCATATTTAACTTAAATAATGACTATATGTATATGGAGATTCATAACAGTTCTTTTTGTTAACTTTCATACAAAGCTTCAATTTTAAGTTGAGATATAGATATAAGTAATTGAGTTAGCGACACACGTAATTAGTATTTTTATTTTTTAAGTTATTTAAATTTTCTTATTTTACGAAATGGTAACCGATCTATTAGAAGTGTTTGATAAATTAAACTTATTTCTTGTTACTCAAATGCCATTTTGATGTTTCGGAAAGCTATTCACAGAGATATTCAATTTTATACTAATTACAATAGTGAACTAAAAAAGAAACTAACTCTTTCGTAAAATAAAATTTCCAATGCCCAGTGGATCGAATAAAAAAAAAAACGTTTTTCGTACAGTTGATAACAATTTTTTTCGTAGCGTGCACTGATTTTGACCATTGCAGTTTCTCATTGACTATCAATAAGGGCTTCTTGAGGGGCGAAATATCGCTAGATGGCGTTAGTATCGTGAGACGTTTGACGTTAGTCTTGCTGCGATTGTCTCATTTATAGTCTGTCAAAAAAGAGAAGAAATTAAAAAGTGGCAACACTGTAGTGTCATCCCTTTCAAACCCTGTCAAACCAAGGAGGACACTACAGTGTTGCCACTTTTT